>NW_026970488.1:0-247262 GCF_028390025.1 Pseudophryne corroboree | reverse complement strand
TAAAATTTTCATTCTAGTGTCCTTCGTTTGGGAGAAAAATGCAAAGGTACAAGACAGCTTTTCCTTGCCAATATCTCTCCTTTGCAAAGAGCTGCGCATTGGAAAATTCAGGGCTATGCCGTGTAGATGATGGCCTAACAGGAAGCTTTAAAATTTTCTTTCTAGTGTCCTTCGTTTGGGAGAAAAATGCAAAGGTACAAGACAGCTTTTCCTTGCCAATATCTCTCTTTTGCAAAGAGCTGTGCATTGGAAAATTCAGGGCTATGTCGTGTAGATGATTGCCTAACAGGAGGCTTTAAAATTATCTTTCTAGTGTCCTTCGTTTGGGAGAAAAATGCAAAGGTACAAGACAGCTTTTCCTTGCCAATATCTCTCTTTTGCAAAGAGCTGCGCATTGTAAAAATCAGGGCTATGTCGTGTAGATGATGGCCTAACAGGAGGCTTTAAAATTATCTTTCTAGTGTCCTTCGTTTGGGAGAAAAATGCAAAGGTACAAGACAGCTTTTCCTTGCCAATATCTCTCTTTTGCAAAGAGCTACGCATTGGAAAATTCAGGGCTATGTCTTGTAGATGATGGCCTAACAGTAGGCTTTAAAATTTTCTTTCTAGTGTCCTTCGTTTGGGAGAAAAATGCAAAGGTACAAGACAGCTTTTCCTTGCCAATATCTCTCTTTTGCAAAGAGCTACGCATTGGAAAATTCAGGGCTATGTCTTGTAGATGATGGCCTAACAGTAGGCTTTAAAATTTTCTTTCTAGTGTCCTTCTTTTGGGAGAAAAATGCAAAGGTACAAGACAGCTTTTCCTTGCCAATATCTCTCTTTTGCAAAGAGCTGCGCATTGGAAAATTCAGGGCTATGTCGTGTAGATGATGGCCTAACAGGAGGCTTTAAAATTATCTTTCTAGTGTCCTTCGTTTGGGAGAAAAATGCAAAGGTACAAGACAGCTTTTCCTTGCCAATATCTCTCTTTTGCAAAGAGCTACGCATTGGAAAATTCAGGGCTATGTCGTGTAGATGATGGCCTAACAGGAGGCTTTAACATTTTCTTTCTAGTGTCCTTCGTTTGGGAGAAAAATGCAATGGTACAAGACAGCTTTTCCTTGCCAATATCTCTCTTTTGCAAAGAGCTGCGCATTGGAAAATTCAGGGCTATGTCGTGTAGATGATGGAATAACAGGAGGCTTTAAAATTTTCTTTCTAGTGTCCTTCGTATGGGAGAAAAATGCAAAGGTACAAGACAGCTTTTCCTTGCCAATATCTCTCTTTTGCAAAGAGCTGCGCATTGGAAAATTCAGGGCTATGCCGTGTAGATGATGGCCTAACAGGAGGCTTTAAAATTTTCTTTCTAGTGTCCTTCGTTTGGGAGAAAAATGCAAAGGTACAAGACAGCTTTTCCTTGCCAATATCTCTCTTTTGCAAAGAGCTGCGCATTGGAAAATTCAGGGCTATGTCGTGTAGATGATGGCCTAACAGGAGGCTTTAAAATTATCTTTCTCTATCGTCCTAAGTGGATGCTGGGGTTCCTGAAAGGACCATGGGGAATAGCGGCTCCGCAGGAGACAGGGCACAAAAGTAAAGCTTTTACAGGTCAGGTGGTGTGTACTGGCTCCTCCCCCTATGACCCTCCTCCAGACTCCAGTTAGATTTTTGTGCCCGGCCGAGAAGGGTGCAATTCTAGGTGGCTCTCATAAAGAGCTGCTTAGAGAGTTTAGCTTAGGTTTTTTATTTTACAGTGATTCCTGCTGGCAACAGGATCACTGCAACGAGGGACAGAGGGGAGAAGAAGTGAACTCACCTGCGTGCAGGATGGATTGGCTTCTTGGCTACTGGACATGAAGCTCCAGAGGGACGATCACAGGTACAGCCTGGATGGTCACCGGAGCCACGCCGCCGGCCCCCTCACAGATGCTGAAGCAAGAAGAGGTCCAGAATCGGCGGCTGAAGACTCCTGCAGTCTTCTTAAGGTAGCGCACAGCACTGCAGCTGTGCGCCATTTTCCTCTCAGCACACTTCACACGGCAGTCACTGAGGGTGCAGGGCGCTGGGGGGGGGGCGCCCTGGGAGGCAAATGAAAACCTTTAAAAAGGCTAAAAATACCTCACATATAGCCCCAGAGGCTATATGGAGATATTTACCCCTGCCTAAATGTACTAAATAGCGGGAGACGAGCCCGCCGAAAAAGGGGCGGGGCCTATCTCCTCAGCACACGGCGCCATTTTCTGTCACAGCTCCGCTGGTCAGGAAGGCTCCCAGGTCTCTCCCCTGCACTGCACTACAGAAACAGGGTATAACAGAGAGGGGGGGCAAAATAAATGGCAATATATTAATATAAAAGCAGCTATAAGGGAGCACTTAATCATAAGGCTATCCCTGTCATATATAGCGCTTTTTGGTGTGTGCTGGCAGACTCTCCCTCTGTCTCCCCAAAGGGCTAGTGGGTCCTGTCTTCGTATAGAGCATTCCCTGTGTGTCTGCTGTGTGTCGGTACGTGTGTGTCGACATGTATGAGGACGTTATTGGTGTGGAGGCGGAGCAATTGCCAAATATGAGGATGTCACCTCCTAGGGGGTCGACACCAGAATGGATGCCTTTATTTGTGGAATTACGGGATAGCGTCAACTCGCTTAAGCAGTCGTTTGCCGACATGAGGCGGCCGGACACTCAATTAGTGCCTGTCCAGGCGCCTCAAACACCGTCAGGGGCTGTAAAACGCCCCTTGCCTCAGTCGGTCGACACAGACCCAGACACAGGCACTGATTCCGGTGGTGAAGGTGACGAATCAACCGTATTTTCCAGTAGGGCCACACGTTATATGATTTTGGCAATAAAGGAGATGTTACATTTAGCTGATACTACAGGTACCACTAAACAGGGTATTATGTGGGGTGTGAAAAAACTACCAGTAGTTTTTACCGAATCAGAAGAATTAAATGACGTGTGTGATGAAGCGTGGGGTGCCCCGATAAAAAACTGCTAATTTCAAAGAAGTTATTGGCTTTATACCCTTTCCCGCCAGAGGTTAGGGAGCGCTGGGAAACACCTCCTAGGGTGGACAAAGCGCTAACACGCTTATCAAAACAAGTGGCGTTACCCTCTCCTGAGACGGCCGCACTTAAAGATCCATCAGATAGGAGGATGGAAAATATCCAAAAAGGTATATACACACATGCAGGTGTTATACTACGACCAGCTATTGCGACTGCCTGGATGTGCAGTGCTGGGGTAGTTTGGTCAGAGTCCCTGATCGAAAATATTGATACCCTGGACAGGGACAATATTTTACTGTCGTTAGAACAAATAAAGGATGCATTTCTTTATATGCGTGATGCACAGAGAGATATCTGCACACTGGCATCACGGGTAAGTGTGCTATGTCCATTTCGGCCAGAAGAGCTTTATGGACACGACAGTGGACAGGCGATGCGTAGAGGAGTTATTTGGGGTCGGTCTATCGGATTTGGTGGCCACGGCTACGGCCGGGATATCCACCTTTCTACCTCAAGTCACTCCCCAACAGAAAAAGGCACCGACCTTTCAACCGCAGCCCTTTCGTTCCTTTAAAAATAAGAGAGCAAAGGGCTATTCATATCTGCCACGAGGCAGAGGACGAGGGAAGAGACAGCAACAGGCAGCTCCTTCCCAGGAACAGAAGCCCTCCCCGGCTTCTACAAAAGCCTCAGCATGACGCTGGGGCTTCGCAAGCGGACTCGGGGGCGGTAGGCGGTCGTCTCAAGAATTACAGCGCGCAGTGGGCTCACTCGCAGGTAAATCCCTGGATCCTGCAGATAATATCTCAGGGGTACAGGTTGAAATTAGAGACAGAGCCACCTCGCCGTTTCCTGAAGTCTGCTTTACCAACGTCCCCCTCAGAAAGGGAGACGGTTTTGGAAGCCATTCACAAGCTGTATTCTCAGCAGGTGATAGTCAAGGTACCTCTTCTACAACAAGGGAAGGGGTATTATTCCACTCTTTTTGTGGTACCGAAGCCGGATGGCTCGGTAAGGCCTATTCTAAATCTGAAGTCCTTGAACCTGTACATAAAGAAGTTCAAGTTCAAGATGGAGTCACTCAGAGCAGTGATAGCGAACCTGGAAGAAGGGGACTTTATGGTATCCTTGGACATCAAGGATGCGTATCTCCACGTTCCAATTACCCCTCACACCAGGGGTACCTCAGGTTCGTTGTACAAAACTGTCACTATCAGTTTCAGACGCTGCCGTTTGGTTTGTCCACGGCACCTCGGGTCTTTACAAAGGTAATGGCCGAGATAATATTTCTTCTTCGAAGAAAAGGCGTATTAATTATCCCATACTTGGACGATCTCCTAATAAGGGCAAGGTCCAGAGAACAGCTAGAGATGGGTTTAGCACTATCTCAAGAGGTGCTAAAGCAGCACGGATGGATTCTGAATATTCCAAAATCCCAATTAATGCCGACAACTCGTCTGCTGTTCCTGGGGATGATTCTGGACACAGTTCAGAAAAAGGTTTTTCTTCCCGAAGAAAAAGCCAAGGAGTTATCTGACCTGGTCAGGAACCTCCTAAAACCAGGAAAGGTGTCTGTACATCAATGCACAAGAGTCCTGGGAAAAAATGGTAGCTTCTTACGAAGCAATCCCTTTCGGCAGATTCCATGCAAAGGGATCTGTTGGACAAATGGTCAGGGTCGCATCTTCAGATGCACCTGCGGATAACCCTGTCGCCGAGGACAAGGGTATCCCTTCTGTGGTGGTTGCAGGAGGCTCATCTATTGGAGGGCCGCAGATTCGGCATGCAGGATTGGATCCTGGTGACCACGGATGCCAGCCTGAGAGGCTGGGGAGCAGTCACACAGGGAAGAAATTTCCAGGGAGTGTGGTCGAGCCTGAAAAAGTCTCTTCACATAAGCATTCTGGAACTAAGAGCAATCTACAATGCTCTAAGCCAGGCGGAACCTCTGCTTCAAGGAAGACCGGTGTTGATCCAGTCGGACAACATCACGGCAGTCGCCCATGTAAACAGACAGGGCGGCACAAGAAGCAGGAGGGCAATGGCAGAAGCTGCCAGGATCCTTCGCTGGGCGGAGAATCACGTGATAGCACTGTCAGCAGTATTCATCCCGGGCGTGGACAACTGGGAAGCAGACTTCCTCAGCAGACACGACCTTCACCCGGGAGAGTGGGGACTTCATCCAGAAGTTTTCCACATGCTATTAAACCGTTGGGTAAAACCAATGGTGGACATGATGGCGTCTCGCCTCAACAAAACACTGGACAGGTATTGCGCCAGGTCAAGAGATCCGCAGGCAATAGCTGTGGACGCGCTGGTAACACCTTGGGTGTACCAGTCGGTATATGTGTTTCCTCCTCTGCCTCTCATACCAAAGGTATTGAGGATTATACGGCAAAGAGGAGTAAGACTAGTGGCTCCGGATTGGCCAAGAAGGACTTGGTACCCGGAACTTCAAGAGATGGTCACGGACGATCCGTGGCCTCTAGTTCTGAGAAGGGACCTGCTTCAGCAGGGTCCTTGTCTTTTTCAAGACTTACCGCGGCTGCGTTTTGACGGCATGGCGTTTGAATGCCAGATCCTAAAAGGAAAAGGCATTCCAGAAGAAGTCATTCCTACCTTGATAAAGGCAAGGAAGGAAGTCACCGCGAAGCATTATCGCCGTATTTGGCGAAAATATGTTGCGTGGTGCGAGCAGCGGAGTGCTCCGATGGAGGAATTTCAACTGGGTCGTTTTCCTACATTTCCTGCAATCAGGATTGTCTATGGGTCTCAAATTGGGATCTATTAAGGTTCAAATTTCGGCCCTATCAATATTCTTCCAAAAAGAATTGGCCTCAGTCCCTGAGGTCCAGATTTTTATCAAAGGAGTACTGCATATACAGCCTCCTGTGGTGCCTAAGGTGGCACCGTGGGATCTAAATGTAGTTTTAGATTTCCTCAAATCCAATTGGTTTGAACCACTAAAGAATGTGGATTTGAAATATCTCACATGGAAAGTGACTATGTTACTGGCCCTGGCTTCGGCCGGGAGAGTATCTGAACTGGCGGCTTTGTTTTATAAAAGCCCATATTTAATTTTCCATTCGACATAGGGCAGAGCTGCGGACGCGTCCGCATTTTCTCCCTAAGGTGGTATCAGCGTTTCACCTGAACCAGCCTATTGTAGTGCCTGCGGCTACAGACGACTTGAAGGACTCCAAGTTGTTGGACGTTGTCAGAGCCTTAAAAATATACATTTAAAGGACGGCTGGAGTCAGAAAATCTGACTCGCTGTTTATACTGTATGCACCCAACAAGTTGGGTGCACCTGCTTCTAAGCAGTCGATTGCTCGTTGGATTTGTAACAAAATTCAACTTGTACATTCTGTGGCAGGCCTGCCACAGCCTAAATCTGTTAAGGCCCATTCCGCAAGGAAGGTGGGCTCATCTTGGGCGGCTGCCCGAGGGGTCTCGGCATTACAACTCTGCCGAGCAGCTACGTGGTCAGGGGAGAACACGTTTGTAAATTTTTACAAATTTGATACCCTGGCAAAGGAGGACCTGGAGTTCTCTCATTCGGTGCTGCAGAGTCATCCGCACTCTCCCGCCCGTTTGGGAGCTTTGGTATAATCCCCATGGTCCTTTCAGGAACCCCAGCATCCACTTAGGACGATAGAGAAAATAAGAATTTACTTACCGATAATTCTATTTCTCGGAGTCCGTAGTGGATGCTGGGCGCCCATCCCAAGTGCGGATTATCTGCAATACTTGTACATAGTTATTGTTAACTAATTCGGGTTATTGTTTAGGAAGCCATCTTTCAGAGGCTCCTCTGTTATCATACTGTTAACTGGGTTTAGATCACAAGTTGTACGGTGTGATTGGTGTGGCTGGTATGAGTCTTACCCGGGATTCAAAATCCTCCCTTATTGTGTACGCTCGTCCGGGCACAGTACCTAACTGGAGTCTGGAGGAGGGTCATAGGGGGAGGAGCCAGTACACACCACCTGACCTGTAAAAGCTTTACTTTTGTGCCCTGTCTCCTGCGGAGCCGCTATTCCCCATGGTCCTTTCAGGAACCCCAGCATCCACTACGGACTCCGAGAAATAGAATTATCGGTAAGTAAATTCTTATTTTCTAGTGTCCTTCGTTTGGGAGAAAAATGCAAAGGTACAAGACAGCTTTTCCTTGCCAATATCTCTCTTTTGCAAAGAGCTGCGCATTGGAAAATTCAGGGCTATGTCGTGTAGATGATGGCCTAACAGGAGGCTTTAAAATTATCTTTCTAGTGTCCTTCGTTTGGGAGAAAAATGCAAAGGTACAAGACAGCTTTTCCTTGCCAATATCTCTCTTTTGCAAAGAGCTACGCATTGGAAAATTCAGGGCTATGCCGTGTAGATGAAGCACTAACAGGAGGCTTTAAAATTATCTTTCTAGTGTCCTTCGTTTGGGAGAAAAATGCAAAGGTACAAGACAGCTTTTCCTTGCCAATATCTCTCTATTGCAAAGAGCTACGCATTGGAAAATTCAGGGCTATGCCGTGTAGAGGAAGCACTAACAGGAGGCTTTAAAATTATCTTTCTAGTGTCCTTCGTTTGGGAGAAAAATGCAAAGGTACAAGACAGCTTTTCCTTGCCAATATCTCTCTATTGCAAAGAGCTACGCATTGGAAAATTCAGGGCTATGCCGTGTAGATGAAGCACTAACAGGAGGCTTTAAAATTATCTTTCTAGTGTCCTTCGTTTGGGAGAAAAATCCAAAGGTACAAGACAGCTTTTCCTTGCCAATATCTCTCTTTTGCAAAGAGCTGCGCATTGGAAAATTCAGGGCTATGTCGTGTAGATGACGGCCTAACAGGAGGCTTTAAAATTATCTTTCTAGTGCCCTTCGTTTGGGAGAAAAATGCAAAGGTACAAGACAGCTTTTCCTTGCCAATATCTCTCTTTTGCAAAGAGCTACGCATTGGAAAATTCAGGGCTATGTCGTGTAGATGATGGCCTAACAGGAGGCTTTAAAATTATCTTTCTAGTGCCCTTCGTTTGGGAGAAAAATGCAAAGGTAAAGACAGCTTTTCCTTGCCAATATCTCTCTTTTGCAAAGAGCTGCGCATTGGAAAATTCAGGGCTATGCCGTGTAGATGATGGCCTAACAGGAGGCTTTAAAATTTTCTTTCTAGTGTCCTACGTTTGGGAGAAAAATGCAAAGGTACAAGACAGCTTTTCCTTGCCAATATCTCTCTTTTGCAAAGAGCTGCGCATTGGAAAATTCAGGGCTATGTCGTGTAGATGATGGCCTAACAGGAGGCTTTAAAATTATCTTTCTAGTGTCCTTCGTTTGGGAGAAAAATGCAAAGGTACAAGACAGCTTTTCCTTGCCAATATCTCTCTTTTGCAAAGAGCTACGCATTGGAAAATTCAGGGCTATGTCTTGTAGATGATGGCCTAACAGTAGGCTTTCAAATTTTCTTTCTAGTGTCCTTCGTTTGGGAGAAAAATGCAAGGTACAAGACAGCTTTTCCTTGCCAATATCTCTCTTTTGCAAAGAGCTACGCATTGGAAAATTCAGGGCTATGTCTAGTAGATGATGGCCTAACAGTAGGCTTTAAAATTTTCTTTCTAGTGTCCTTCGTTTGGGAGAAAAATGCAAAGGTACAAGACAGCTTTTCCTTGCCAATATCTCTCTTTTGCAAAGAGCTACGCATTGGAAAATTCAGGGCTATGTCGTATAGATGATGGCCTAACAGGAGGCTTTAAAATTTTCTTTCTAGTGTCCTTCGTTTGGGAGAAAAATGCAAAGGTACAAGACAGCTTTTCCTTGCCAATATCTCTCTTTTGCAAAGAGCTACGCATTAGAAAATTCAGGGCTATGCCGTGTAGCTGAAGCACTAACAGGAGGCTTTAAAATTTTCATTCTAGTGTCCTTCGTTTGGGAGAAAAATGCAAAGGTACAAGACAGCTTTTCCTTGCCAATATCTCTCTTTTGCAAAGAGCTGCGCATTGGAAAATTCAGGGCTATACCGTGTAGATGAAGCACTAACAGGAGGCTTTAAAATTTTCTTTCTAGTGTCCTTCGTTTGGGAGAAAAATGCAATGGTACAAGACAGCTTTTCCTTGCCAATATCTCTCTTTTGCAAAGAGCTACGCATTGGAAAATTCAGGGCTATGTCGTGTAGATGATGGCCTAACAGGAGGCTTTAACATTTTCTTTCTAGTGTCCTTCGTTTGGGAGAAAAATGCAAAGGTACAAGACAGCTTTTCCTTGCCAATATCCCTCTTTTGCAAAGAGCTGCGCATTGGAAAATTCAGGGCTATGTCGTGTAGATGATGGCCTAACAGGAGGCTTTAAAATTTTCTTTCTAGTGACCTTCGTTTGGGAGAAAAATGCAAAGGTACAAGACAGCTTTTCCTTGCCAATATCTCTCTTTTGCAAAGAGCTGCGCATTGGAAAATTCAGGGCTATGTCGTGTAGATGATGGCCTAACAGGAGGCTTTAAAATTTTCTTTCTAGTGACCTTCGTTTGGGAGAAAAATGCAAAGGTATAAGACAGCTTTTCCTTGCCAATATCTCTCTTTTGCAAAGAGCTGCGCATTGGAAAATTCAGGGCTATGTCGTGTAGATGATGGCCTAACAGGAGGCTTTAAAATTTTCTTTCTAGTGTCCTTCGTTTGGGAGAAAAATGCAATGGTACAAGACAGCTTTTCCTTGACAATATCTCTCTTTTGCAAAGAGCTGCGCATTGGAAAATTCAGGGCTATGTCGTGTAGATGATGGCCTAACAGGAGGCTTTAAAATTTTCTTTCTAGTGTCCTTCGTTTGGGAGAAAAATGCAAAGGTACAAGACAGCTTTTCCTTGCCAATATCTCTCTTTTGCAAAGAGCTGCGCATTGGAAAATTCAGGGCTATGTCGTGTAGATGATGGCCTAACAGGAGGCTTTAAAATTTTAATTCTAGTGTCCTTCGTTTGGGAGAAAAATGCAAAGGTACAAGACAGCTTTTCCTTGCCAATATCTCTCTATTGCAAAGAGCTACGCATTGGAAAATTCAGGGCTATGCCGTTTAGATGAAGCACTAACAGGAGGCTTTAAAATTTTAATTCTAGTGTCCTTCGTTTGGGAGAAAAATGCAAAGGTACAAGACAGCTTTTCCTTGCCAATATCTCTCTTTTGCAAAGAGCTACGCATTGGAAAATTCAGGGCTATGTCGTGTAGATGATGGCCTAACAGGAGGCTTTAAAATTATCTTTCTAGTGTCCTTCGTTTGGGAGAAAAATGCAAAGGTAAAGACAGCTTTTCCTTGCCAATATCTCTCTTTTGCAAAGAGCTGCGCATTGGAAAATTCAGGGCTATGCCGTGTAGATGATGGCCTAACAGGAGGCTTTCAAATTTTCTTTCTAGTGTCCTTCGTTTGGGAGAAAAATGCAAAGGTACAAGACAGCTTTTCCTTGCCAATATCTCTCTTTTGCAAAGAGCTACGCATTGGAAAATTCAGGGCTATGTCATATAGATGATGGCCTAACAGGAGGCTTTAAAATTTTCTTTCTAGTGTCCTTCGTTTGGGAGAAAAATGCAAAGGTACAAGACAGCTTTTCCTTGCCAATATCTCTCTTTTGCAAAGAGCTACGCATTAGAAAATTCAGGGCTATGCCGTGTAGCTGAAGCACTAACAGGAGGCTTTAAAAAATTCTTTCTAGTGACCTTCGTTTGGGAGAAAAATGCAAAGGTAAAGACAGCTTTTCCTTGCCAATATCTCTCTTTTGCAAAGAGCTGCGCATTGGAAAATTCAGGGCTATGCCGTGTAGATGATGGCCTAACAGGAGGCTTTAAAATTTTCTTTCTAGTGTCCTTCGTTTGGGAGAAAAATGCAAAGGTACAAGACAGCTTTTCCTTGCCAATATCTCTCTTTTGCAAAGAGCAACGCATTGGAAAATTCAGGGCTATGTCGTATAGATGATGGCCTAACAGGAGGCTTTAAAATTTTCTTTCTAGTGTCCTTCGTTTGGGAGAAAAATGCAAAGGTACAAGACAGCTTTTCCTTGCCAATATCTCTCTTTTGCAAAGAGCTACGCATTAGAAAATTCAGGGCTATGCCGTGTAGCTGAAGCACTAACAGGAGGCTTTAAAATTTTCATTCTAGTGTCCTTCGTTTGGGAGAAAAATGCAAAGGTACAAGACAGCTTTTCCTTGCCAATATCTCTCTTTTGCAAAGAGCTGCGCATTGGAAAATTCAGGGCTATACCGTGTAGATGAAGCACTAACAGGAGGCTTTAACATTTTCTTTCTAGTGTCCTTCGTTTGGGAGAAAAATGCAATGGTACAAGACAGCTTTTCCTTGCCAATATCTCTCTTTTGCAAAGAGCTACGCATTGGAAAATTCAGGGCTATGTCGTGTAGATGATGGCCTAACAGGAGGCTTTAACATTTTCTTTCTAGTGTCCTTCGTTTGGGAGAAAAATGCAAAGGTACAAGACAGCTTTTCCTTGCCAATATCTCTCTTTTGCAAAGAGCTGCGCATTGGAAAATTCAGGGCTATGTCGTGTAGATGATGGCCTAACAGGAGGCTTTAAAATTTTCTTTCTAGTGACCTTCGTTTGGGAGAAAAATGCAAAGGTACAAGACAGCTTTTCCTTGCCAATGTCTCTCTTTTGCAAAGAGCTGCGCATTGGAAAATTCAGGGCTATGTCGTGTAGATGATGGCCTAACAGGAGGCTTTAAAATTTTCTTTCTAGTGACCTTCGTTTGGGAGAAAAATGCAAAGGTACAAGACAGCTTTTCCTTGCCAATATCTCTCTTTTGCAAAGAGCTGCGCATTGGAAAATTCAGGGCTATGTCGTGCAGATGATGGCCTAACAGGAGGCTTTAAAATTTTCTTTCTAGTGTCCTTCGTTTGGGAGAAAAATGCAATGGTACAAGACAGCTTTTCCTTGCCAATATCTCTCTTTTGCAAAGAGCTGCGCATTGGAAAATTCAGGGCTATGTCGTGTAGATGATGGCCTAACAGGAGGCTTTAAAATTTTCTTTCTAGTGTCCTTCGTTTGGGAGAAAAATGCAAAGGTACAAGACAGCTTTTCCTTGCCAATATCTCTCTTTTGCAAAGAGCTGCGCATTGGAAAATTCAGGGCTATGTCGTGTAGATGATGGCCTAACAGGAGGCTTTAAAATTTTAATTCTAGTGTCCTTCGTTTGGGAGAAAAATGCAAAGGTACAAGACAGCTTTTCCTTGCCAATATCTCTCTATTGCAAAGAGCTACGCATTGGAAAATTCAGGGCTATGCCGTTTAGATGAAGCACTAATAGGAGGCTTTAAAATTTTAATTCTAGTGTCCTTCGTTTGGGAGAAAAATGCAAAGGTACAAGACAGCTTTTCCTTGCCAATATCTCTCTTTTGCAAAGAGCTGCGCATTGGAAAATTCAGGGCCATGTCGTGTAGATGATGGCCTAACAGGAGGCTTTAAAATTATCTTTCTAGTGTCCTTCGTTTGGGAGAAAAATGCAAAGGTACAAGACAGCTTTTCCTTGCCAATATCTCTCTTTTGCAAAGAGCTGCGCATTGGAAAATTCAGGGCTATGTCGTGTAGATGATGGCCTAACAGGAGGCTTTAAAATTTTAATTCTAGTGTCCTTCGTTTGGGAAAAAAATGCAAAGGTACAAGACAGCTTTACCTTGCCAATATCTCTATTTTGCAAAGAGCTGCGCATTGGAAAATTCAGGGCTATGTCGTGTAGATGATGGCCTAACAGGAGGCTTTAAAATTTTCTTTCTAGTGTCCTTCGTTTGGGAGAAAAATGCAAAGGTACAAGACAGCTTTTCCTTGCCAATATCTCTCTTTTGCAAAGAGCTACGCATTGGAAAATTCAGGGCTATGTCGTGTAGATGATGGCCTAACAGGAGGCTTTAAAAATTTCTTTCTAGTGACCTTCGTTTGGGAGAAAAATGCAAAGGTACAAGACAGCTTTTCCTTGCCAATATCTCTCTTTTGCAAAGAGCTGCGCATTGGAAAATTCAGGGCTATGTCGTGTAGATGATGGCCTAACAGGAGGCTTTAAAATTTTCTTTCTAGTGACCTTCGTTTGGGAGAAAAATGCAAAGGTACAAGACAGATTTTCCTTGCCAATATCTCTCTTTTGCAAAGAGCTGCGCATTGGAAAATTCAGGGCTATGTCGTGTAGATGATGGCCTAACAGGAGGCTTTAAAATTTTCTTTCTAGTGTCCTTCGTTTGGGAGAAAAATGCAATGGTACAAGACAGCTTTTCCTTGCCAATATCTCTCTTTTGCAAAGAGCTGCGCATTGGAAAATTCAGGGCTATGTCGTGTAGATGATGGCCTAACAGGAGGCTTTAAAATTTTCTTTCTAGTGTCCTTCGTTTGGGAGAAAAATGCAATGGTACAAGACAGCTTTTCCTTGCCAATATCTCTCTTTTGCAAAGAGCTGCGCATTGGAAAATTCAGGGCTATGTCGTGTAGATGATGGCCTAACAGGAGGCTTTAAAATTTTCTTTCTAGTGTCCTTCGTTTGGGAGAAAAATGCAAAGGTACAAGACAGCTTTTCCTTGCCAATATCTCTCTTTTGCAAAGAGCTGCGCATTGGAAAATTCAGGGCTATGTCGTGTAGATGATGGCCTAACAGGAGGCTTTAAAATTTTCTTTCTAGTGTCCTTCGTTTGGGAGAAAAATGCAAAGGTACAAGACAGCTTTTCCTTGCCAATATCTCTCTTTTGCAAAGAGCTACGCATTGGAAAATTCAGGGCTATGTCGTGTAGATGATGGCCTAACAGGAGGCTTTAAAATTTTCTTTCTAGTGACCTTCGTTTGGGAGAAAAATGCAAAGGTACAAGACAGCTTTTCCTTGCCAATATCTCTCTTTTGCAAAGAGCTGCGCATTGGAAAATTCAGGGCTATGTCGTGTAGATGATGGCCTAACAGGAGGCTTTAAAATTTTTATTCTAGTGTCCTTCGTTTGGGAGAAAAATGCAAAGGTACAAGACAGCTTTTCCTTGCCAATATCTCTCTTTTGCAAAGAGCTACGTATTGGAAAATTCAGGGCTATGTCGTGTAGATGATGGCCTAACAGGAGGCTTTAAAAATTTCTTTCTAGTGACCTTCGTTTGGGAGAAAAATGCAAAGGTACAAGACAGCTTTTCCTTGCCAATATCTCTCTTTTGCAAAGAGCTGCGCATTGGAAAATTCAGGGCTATGTCGTGTAGATGATGGCCTAACAGGAGGCTTTAAAATTTTCTTTCTAGTGTCCTTCGTTTGGGAGAAAAATGCAAAGGTACAAGACAGCTTTTCCTTGCCAATATCTCTCTTTTGCAAAGAGCTACGCATTGGAAAATTCAGGGCTATGTCGTGTAGATGATGGCCTAACAGGAGGCTTTAAAATTTTCTTTCTAGTGACCTTCGTTTGGGAGAAAAATGCAAAGGTACAAGACAGCTTTTCCTTGCCAATATCTCTCTTTTGCAAAGAGCTGCGCATTGGAAAATTCAGGGCTATGTCGTGTAGATGATGGCCTAACAGGAGGCTTTAAAATTTTCTTTCTAGTGTCCTTCGTTTGGGAGAAAAATGCAAAGGTACAAGACAGCTTTTCCTTGCCAATATCTCTCTTTTGCAAAGAGCTACGTATTGGAAAATTCAGGGCTATGTCGTGTAGATGATGGCCTAACAGGAGGCTTTAAAAATTTCTTTCTAGTGACCTTCGTTTGGGAGAAAAATGCAAAGGTACAAGACAGCTTTTCCTTGCCAATATCTCTCTTTTGCAAAGAGCTGCTCATTGGAAAATTCAGGGCTATGTCGTGTAGATGATGGCCTAACAGGAGGCTTTAAAATTTTCTTTCTAGTGACCTTCGTTTGGGAGAAAAATGCAAAGGTACAAGACAGCTTTTCCTTGCCAATATCTCTCTTTTGCAAAGAGCTGCGCATTGGAAAATTCAGGGCTATGTCGTGTAGATGATGGCGTAACAGGAGGCTTTAAAATTTTCTTTCTAGTGTCCTTCGTTTGGGAGAAAAATGCAATGGTACAAGACAGCTTTTCCTTGCCAATATCTCTCTTTTGCAAAGAGCTGCGCATTGGAAAATTCAGGGCTATGTCGTGTAGATGATGGCCTAACAGGAGGCTTTAAAATTTTCTTTCTAGTGTCCTTCGTTTGGGAGAAAAATGCAAAGGTACAAGACAGCTTTTCCTTGCCAATATCTCTCTTTTGCAAAGAGCTGCGCATTGGAAAATTCAGGGCTATGTCGTGTAGATGATGGCCTAACAGGAGGCTTTAAAATTTTAATTCTAGTGCTACTCCGATCAACAACTGTTCCTTGGACCTCGCCTTTATCTGGAGATCGTCCAAGTACGGGATAATTATAACTCCCTTTTTTCGCAGGAGTATCATCATCTCGGCCATTACCTTGGTAAACACCCTCGGTGCCGTGGACAGACCAAACGGCAGCGTCTGGAATTGGTAATGACAGTCCTGTACCACAAATCTGAGGTACTCCTGGTGAGGAGAGTAAATGGGGACATGCAGGTAAGCATCCTTGATGTCCAGTGATACCATGTAATCCCCTTCCTCCAGGCTTGAGATAACCGCCCTGAGCGATTCCATCTTGAACTTGAACCGTTTTATATACGTGTTCAAAGATTTAAAATTTAAAATGGGTCTCACCGAACCGTCCGGTTTCGGTACCACAAACCTTATTATTTCAAAACTTGTAACCATGCCAATCACAGACAGAAGGTTTCCATTAGACACAGATCTGAGAATATACTTAACTGAACATTATGTCCCACACACAAAACCATAACACACAAATTTAAATACAGTTTGCAAACTTCAATTTCTTGCAGATTTCAACAGTTTTGCCGATTTCAAAATACGCTTAGTATTGGTTGATCAGGCCAATATTATACAGCATGATTTAAATGCAAAACATATACTGTACCCTTTGTCACAGTACTATACAAAATTTGTGCTTCTATGGAATATTTCTTCCATACATGATATGCACACTTAGGGTTAATCCTCCCTGCCCTTCCCATACGCTGGAAAAATTCGCAATCCCTGCAATTTTTCACACACGCGACACGTCTGTCAACTGGGAAGCTGCAGTAGATCCTCTTATCACAACTACAATCACAAAGCAACATGCTTAGGTTATGCTTAAAACAACCAGCAGCTCTTAGCAGCTCAGTATTGCAATATATACTTACACTCAGTTACATATAATCCCTATAACCTCGGGTTGTTCACTCTATTTTTTTCTAATGTACCCTTCTTATACACGTGTAGCTGACTAACAAGTGGAGGTGATCTATGTGCTTTTTACTTTATTTGGCTCTTGGTCCAAAGCACTTATTCATGCAATCATTCATAGAGTGAAAAACACAGGTCACTGTTTCTTTGCTCAAATCTTTGAATTAATTTTGGTATTCTTATTTACATGCAACAGCATCTGTCAATCATCATTTCCGAGTTACTTGGTCCTTCAACCGATTTGGACATAATTTTGGTATTCATTTTACAAACAAGCAACAACAAACAGGTCCCTGAGTTATTTTACTAGTTTTTTTTCAATCTCTCCACTTCTCATTCTCATATTATAAAAAATACAATCACACAGACAGCTGGCAGGTATAGAAACAGCATGTACTGGAATACAGCACATACCATGGTATTCTATACTTACCAGTGCTGTTATGACTTGGGATGTTCCTTCCATCATCAGCTGCTGGCTGGCTGGCACACCCCTTTGAGAATTTGATGAAGAGATCGAGATCTATAGTTCCAAGGACATAGCCCCCATCTGTTGAATTCTCTTGGATTAACTAAATTAACCATCTTGTTGCTGTTTGGGTTGTTAGGTAAAAGAATGAATTGAAAATGGATTTATAAAAATCAATTATTATTTATTCAAAGGGCCACGCCCGTATACAGGGGAGAAGTAGCATTCTCTCATCCTGTGTCAAATCATTTAACAACAACATACACGTATCAACAATGAGTTTTATATAATACACAGTTACACCCCTTTTGTATATTCCTCCCATATGATTTCATACCCCAGGAATACAATGTTAGGCAATAGAGTTATGCAATATTGGGACAATTGTCAAGAATACTAAAAAGATACTCGTGAGCTTCAACTGTGTCCATATTAGGAATTACATCTGGTCTCTATGAGCTTTTAGAAAGTGCGTATGTGGAAACAATACTTAGCCAACAAAGTTGTTTTTCTCTCAGGGTGTGTAAAAAGTTCAAGATGAATTTGCTATATCATCTAGCTAGAATCAAAATGGATTCTGTTATGCTTTCATATTATACTAGTGAATATGAGAACCCTTTGCTTATTGGATGTATACATAATATACGTACTATCCCGTAGTGCACACACATAACTGTTAGGCCTTCAGCAGGTTGCCTCTGTCACAGTATTCAACACATCTTATAAAACTCTCCAGATTATTGACTTTTTAAAGTTTTTCTAGGAAACGTTTTAGATGAATGCTTATTAGCCTTTGTCAGTATGCACTTTCGCAAAGTGTCTCTGTGGCGCAATCAGTTAGTGTGTACGGCTGTTAACTAAAAGGTTGGTGGTTCAATCCCACCCAGGGATGTAATTGATCTTGTTATCAGATTTTGGTGATCTTTAAGTAGACAAGTCAAAATTTCAAACCGCCTCTTATGGTGTAGGGTACCTGGCCTTCTCTGATGTAATCAGAGTTAGATTTGATTCATTGATTTTATAAAAACAGCTAGGAAGCACAATTTAGCAGTGGTTTGCAGAGAAAAAAAATATGCTGGCAGAAAAATCCAATTGAGTGATTAAACAGCTCTTCATTTTCTGGCTTTATTTTTATGCTAACAAATTTGTTCTCTGAAAAGTGTCCACAAAGCCAAGTCTCTGATTAACACCTTTGTAAGGATGGTTTTTCACCTATTACTAAATTATACTTGCTTCATTGGAAAGGCAGCAAGATGCATCCTCATTTCAATGTCTACTGAAATAATACAGGTTGACACCAGGAAACATTAACGCCACTGCATCCTTGCTGCTTTCTCATGTGGAAGTCTGTTTAATGTGAAAACAAGGTGATATCTAATTAGCACACAGGTAAGGAATTCCGAAAATCTTTATTTAAGGGTGAAGATGTTTCTCACAAAATTGTTGCCCCAATGCATCATTGAAATTCAAGCTGGAAAGATGATTTTAATATATCACTTGTACATTTTGTATTGCTCTTCTGGTGACAATGTAGTTTTTTTTTCAATTACCATTTTAATAACAGGGTAAAGAAAATTAAGTGGATTTTTGAAAGAAAACTATACTGTCAATATACTATTAAAACAAATTAAAATGGTAAAAGTTATTGTACTTTAAGTAAAAATAAAAGAGCAAAAATATCAATCCCAGTTTTGATTACTTAAATTAACAAAAAAAATGCATATAGCAAAGGATAGTTTCAATCTGCCTACCTCTGGGTTATGGGTCCAGCATGCTTCCATTGCAGTACTCTGCTGCACATGTAAGTGCAAGAGATCCTGAAGCACTCACTCATCATGGGAAAGTACCAATGTGTTTATTCGTTGGTTGATGGAAGAAACATCTTACAAAAACTCTCCAGATTATTGATTTTTTAATGTTTTTCTAGGAAACGTTCTAGATTTATGCTTATTAGCCTTTGTCAGTATGCACTTTTTGCAAAGTGTCTCTGTGGCGCAATCGGTTAGTGTGTTCGGCTATTAACCGAAAGGTTGGTGGTTCAATCCCACCCAGGGATGTAATTAAACTTGTGATCAGATTTTGGTGATATTTAAGTAGACAAGTCAAAATTTCAAACCCCCTCTTATGGTGTAGGGTACATGGCCTTCTCTGATGTAATCAGAGTTAGATTTGATTCAGTTATTTTATAAAAAAACAGCTAGGAAGCACAATTTAGCAGTGGGTTGCAGAGAAAAAAAAATATGCTGGCAGAAAAATCCAATCGAGTGATTAAACAGCTCTTCATTTTCTGGCTTTATTTTTATGCTAACAAATTTGTTCTCTGAAAAGTGTCCACAAAGCCAAGTCTCTGATTAACACCTTTGTAAGGATGGTTTTTCACCTATTACTAAATTAAACTTGCTTCATTGGAAAGGCAGCAAGATGCATCCTCATTTCAATGTCTACTGAAATAATACAAGTTGACACCAGGAAACATTAACGCCACTGCTTCCTTGCTGCTTTCTCATGTGGAAGTCTGTTTAATGTGAAAACAAGGTGATATCTAATTAGCACACAGGTAAGGAATTAAGAAAATCTTTATTTAAGGGTGAAGATGTTTCTCACAAATTTGTTGACCCAATGCATCATTGAAATTCAAGCTGGAAAGATGATTTTAATATATCACTTGTACATTTTATATTGCTCTTCTGATGACAATGTAGTTTGTTTTTGTCAATTACCATTTTAATAATAGGGTAAAGAAAATGAAGTGGATTTTTGAAAGAAAACAATACTGTCAATATACTATTAAAACAAATTAAAATGGTAAAAGTTATTGTACTTTAAGTAAAAATAAAAGAGCCAAAATATCAATCCCAGTTTTGGATTACTTTAATTAACAAAAAAAAATGCATATAGCAGAGGATAGTTTCAATCTGCCTACCTCTGGGTTATGGGCCCAGCATGCTTCCATTGCTGTACTCTGCTGCACATGTAAGTGCAAGAGATCCTGAAGCACTCACTCATCATGGGAAAGTACCAATGTGTTTCTTCGTTGGTTGATAGAAGAAACATCTTACAAAAACGCTCCAGATTATTGACTTTTTTAAGTTTTTCTAGGAAACGTTTTAGATGAATGCTTATTAGCCTTTGTCAGTATGGACTTTTGCAAAGTGTCTCTGTGGCGCAATCAGTTAGTATGTACGGCTATTAACCATAAGGTTGGTGGTTCAATCCCACCCAGGGACCTAATTGACCTTGTTATCAGATTTTGGTGATCTTTAAGTAGACAAGTCAAAATTTCAAACCCCCTGTTACGGTGTAGGGTACCTGGCCTTCTCTGATGTAATCAGAGTTAGATTTGATTCAGTGATTTTATAAAAACAGCTAGGAAGCACAATTTAGCAGTGGGTTGCAGAGAAAAAAAAATATGCTGGCAGTAAAATCCAATTGAGTGATTAAACAGCTCTTCATTTTCTGGCTTTATTTTTATGCTAACAAATTTGTTCTCTGAAAAGTGTCCACAAAGCCAAGTCTCTGATTAACACCTTTGTAAGGATGGTTTTTCACCTATTACTAAATTAAACTTGCTTCATTGGAAAGGCAGCAAGATGCATCCTCATTTCAATGTCTACTGAAATAATACAAGTTGACACCAGGAAACATTAACGCCACTGCATCCTTGCTGCTTTCTCATGTGGAAGTCTGTTTAATATGAAAACAAGGTGATATCTAATTAGCACACAGGTAAGGAATTAAGAAAATCTTTATTTAAGGGTGAAGATGTTTCTCACAAAATCGTTGCCCCAATGCATCATTGAAATTCAAGCTGGAAATATGATTTTAATATATCACTTGTACATTTTGTATTGCTCTTCTGGTGACAATGTAGTTTGTTTTTGTCAATTACCATTTTAATAATAGGGTAAAGAAAATGAAGTGGATTTTTGAAAGAAAACAATACTGTCAATATACTATTAAAACAAATTAAAATGGTAAAAGTTGTTGTACTTTAAGTAAAAATAAAAGAGCCAAAATATCAATCCCAGTTTTGGATTACTTTAATTAACAAAAAAAAATGCATATAGCAGAAGATAGTTTCAATCTGCCTACCTCTGGGTTATGGGCCCAGCATGCTTCCATTGCTGTACTCTGCTGCACATGTAAGTGCAAGAGATCCTGAAGCACTCACTCATCATGGGAAAGTACCAATGTGTTTCTTCGTTGGTTGATGGAAGAAACATCTTACAAAAACTCTCCAGATTATTGACTTTTTAAAGTTTTTCTAGGAAACGTTTTAGATGAATGCTTATTAGCCTTTGTCAGTATGTACTTTTGCAAAGTGTCTCTGTGGCGCAATCAGTTAGTATGTACGGCTATTAACCAAAAGGTTGGTGGTTCAATCCCACCCAGGGACCTAATTGACCTTGTTATCAGATTTTGGTGATCTTTAAGTAGACAAGTCAAAATTTCAAACCCCCTGTTATGGTGTAGGGTACCTGGCCTTCTCTGATGTAATCAGAGTTAGATTTGATTCAGTGATTTTATAAAAACATCTAGGAAGCACAATTTAGCAGTGGGTTGCAGAGAAAAAGAAATATGCTGGCAAAAAAATCAAATTGCGTGATTAAACAGCTCTTCATTTTCTGGCTTTATTTTTATGCTAACAAATTTGTTCTCTGAAAAGTGTCCACAAAGCCAAGTCTCTGATTAACACCTTTGTAGGGATGGTTTTTCACCTATTACTAAATTAAACTTGCTTCATTGGAAAGGCAGCAAGATGTATCCTCATTTCAATGTCTACTGAAATAATACAGGTTGACACCAGGAAACATTAACGCCACTGCATCCTTGCTGCTTTCTCATGTGGAAGTCTGTTTAATGTTAAAACAAGGTGATATCTAATTAGCACACAGGTAAGGAATTAAGAAAATCTTTATTTAAGGGTGAAGATGTTTCTCACAAAATTGTTGACCCAATGCATCATTGAAATTCAAGCTGGAAAGATGATTTTAATATATCACTTGTACATTTTGTATTGCTCTTCTGGTGACAATGTAGTTTGTTTTTGTCAATTACCATTTTAATAATAGGGTAAAGAAAATGAAGTGGATTTTTGAAAGAAAACAATACTGTCAATATACTATTAAAACAAATTAAAATGGTAAAAGTTATTGTACTTTAAGTAAAAATAAAAGAGACAAAATATCAATCCCAGTTTTGGATTACTTTAATTAACAAAAAAAAATGCATATAGCAGAGGATAGTTTCAATCTGCCTACCTCTGGGTTATGGGCCCAGCATGCTTCCATTGCAGTACTCTGCTGCACATGTAAGTGCAAGAGATCCTGAAGCACTCACTCATCATGGGAAAGTACCAATGTGTTTCTTCGTTGGTTGATGGAAGAAACATCTTACAAAAACTCTCCAGATTATTGACTTTTTAAAGTTTTTCTAGGAAACGTTTTAGATGAATGCTTATTAGCCTTTGTCAGTATGGACATTTGCAAAGTGTCTCTGTGGCGCAATCAGTTAGTATGTACGGCTATTAACCATAAGGTTGGTGGTTCAATCCCACCCAGGGACCTAATTGACCTTGTTATCAGATTTTGGTGATCTTTAAGTAGACAAGTCAAAATTTCAAACCCCCTGTTATGGTGTAGGGTACCTGGCCTTCTCTGATGTAATCAGAGTTAGATTTGATTCAGTGATTTTATAAAAACAGCTAGAAAGCACAATTTAGCAGTGGGTTGCAGAGAAAAAAAATATGCTGGCAGAAAAATCCAATTGAGTGATTAAACAGCTCTTCATTTTCTGGCTTTATTTTTATGCTAACAAATTTGTTCTCTGAAAAGTGTCCACAAAGCCAAGTCTCTGATTAACACCTTTGTAAGGATGGTTTTTCACCTATTACTAAATTAAACTTGCTTCATTGGAAAGGCAGCAAGATGCATCCTCATTTCAATGGTAAGTCAACCTTCTTGCCCTATGTTCCCTGTCAACGGATGAAGACGCATCATTATCTACCGCAGTCATTTTGGCCCAATAGATATGCAAGAAGTTTAGATTCCCCTTTCTTTGCAGGTAAAGGAAGGAAAAGGAAGAGGTCTGTAGCCTCTTCAAGATCGCAGGACCAGAGATTGTCCTCTGCTTCTGCCAAATCCACTGCATGACACTGGGGCTTTCTTGCAGGAGCCCACACCAGTGGGGGCACGTCTAAAACTCTTCAGTCAGTTCTGGATTCATTCGGACCTGGACTCGTGGGTTTTACAAATAGTGTCCCAAGGGTACAAACTGGGGTTTCAAGACGTTCCCCCTCACCGATTGTTCAAATTGGCCTTAGTCAGCAGGGAGAAGGTTTTTATTCAAGCCTCTTCGTGGTCCCGAAGCCGGACGGCTCAGTCAGACCAATCTTAAATCTGAAATCCCTCAATTTCTTCCTAAAGAAATTCAATTTCAAGATGGAATTTCTCAGGGCAGTGATCTCCAGTCCGGAGGACGGAGATTTCATGGTTTTGGTAGACATAAAGGATGCCTACTTACATGTTCCCATTTAGCCACTGCCTCAAGCTACCTAAGGTTTGCAATTCAGGATTGTCATTACCAATTTCAGACATTGCCGTTTGGTCTGTCCACGGCTCCGAGGATTTTCACCAGGGTGATGGCGGAAATTATGGTTCTCCTTCGCAAGCAAGAAGTCACAATTATCCCGTACTTGGATGATCTCCTGATAAAGGCGAGATCCAGGGACCAGTTGGTGCAAAACATTGCACTCTCCCTGACAGTTCTTCAACAACATGGTTGGCTCCTAAACTTGCCAAAATCGCAGTTGGTCCCAATGACGCGGTTGTTGTTTTTGGGAGTCATACTGTTAGGCGCCGGGGTCCGCTTGATGGTCTGCGCGGCCCGGCGCCTAGCAACTAGAGACGCCGTGCACGTACAGCCGCCGGCTCCCTAGCAACGCTAGACGCCGGGCGCGCTGAGCCGCACGGACCCTAGCAACGGGGACGCCACTGGCGGACCGCGTTCCCCATTGCTAGGCTTTAGGAAATTAAGATATTCACCTGCTCTCTGGCCGTGCAGCAAGGCAGCTGCACGGCATTTATTCTAATCAGCCTTTAGCAGCTGATTGGAGGACTCCTTGTTAAATACACTCCCAGGGCTTCTCACAGACGCCGGTAATAGCTTCCTGCATGCTGCCTTTGTTTGCTGAGAGTCTGTTTCCAGTCCTGCTGTATCCGGTCATTCCAGTCCGCAGAAGTCCGGTATTCGGGAGTTATCATCTCATCCCAAGAGGTCGTTTGGTTCCCTGGAGTCCTGACTGATCACCGTTTTATATCCAGTGGTGTTCGTGAGTTGCGGCTCTGCCGTGTGTTGCGGCTCAGCCGCTTTACCTTTTATATTTTGTGTTTGGAGCACTTGCGGAGGGTTCCGCTTCCACAAGTCCTCTCTGGTACTTGGCGGTGCCGGGTAGGAGAATTGGACAAGTGGATATTTTGGTTGTCCTTTTTCCTGGCGGTTTCTCCGCACATATTATAGTTTTGAGTTTGCTTAGCCCCTGGCCTGGTTGTTTAGTTAGAGGGCCTCTTGTTATCACCCTGTCTCAGGTTTCCCTTTGTCTCTCATTAAGACCGGGGGGCATCGAAGTTGGGCAGACATAATCCGCCCTTCAAACGCGGCTGCCAAGGGCTCAAGAAACCATAGTCTCGCAGGGGATTTCTGACAACACGGGTGAGACAACAGAGTTAGGGCGCCAGGGGCTATTTTCCTGTCCTGCTCCCTTCCCCAGCATTCCGTTCCAGTGCTCCAGTCTTTGCCATAAGATCTTCTCTGACCAGAGTGCTGGAATCATAACATTATTACCGGCCATACCAAAACTTAAAATTAAACAGGGTTTAATTTTTTCTCATTCAGTTTTGTGAGAGTTTATCGGCCTCATGAATCCAACAGGTTTAGGGCCAAATCCTGGTCAGCTCTTAGTCAGCCAGATTCTAGAACTTACTCAGATGGTTCAGGATCTTTCTCTTCGGGTGAAGTCGCAGGAAGATCTTTTGCGAGCTTCCCCAAGGGTAGTCCCTGAACCAAAGATGCATTTGCCTGACCGTTTTTCTGGTGATAGAAAAGAGTTTTTTTAATTTTAAAGAATCCTGTAAACTTTATTTTCGTTTAAGACCGACTTCCTCGGGTACTGAATCTCAGCGGGTCGGGTTTATTATTTCTTTGCTCCAGGGGGATCCTCAGACCTGGGCATTTGGTTTAAGAGCAGAGGATCCGGCATTGTTGTCAATTGACGCTTTTTTTGAGTCTTTAGGGCTCTTGTATGATGACCCTGATAGAGAGGCGTCCGCTGAAAGTCAGTTGCGCGCTCTCAGACAGGGTAGAAATCCTGCAGAGGTTTATTGTACGGAGTTTCGCCGTTGGTCGAACGACTGTGGCTGGAATGACCCAGCCCTGCGCAGTCAGTTTCGCCTCGGCTTATCAGAGTCTATAAAAGACAGTCTCCTTCAGTACCCCGCTCCTGAGACTCTCGATAAACTCATGGAGCTTTCTATTAAGATTGATCGTCGTCTCAGAGAGCGGAGGGCTGAAAAGGGAGCACCTGTAAGGTCAAGTCCGTGTGTATATTCCATTCCTGAAGACGTAGAGGAGACCATGCAGATGGGTCTCTTCCGGCTGTCTCCTGAAGAAAGAGCCAGAAGGCAAAATTCTGGTCTTTGTCTGTACTGTGGGGGTAAGGGACATTTTGCTCGTAATTGTCCGAACAAGTCGGGAAACGCTTTGACCAGGTGAATTGTGAGGGGGTTCACCTAGGTCTGCAGCTTATCTCCTCGAATAACTCCCTTTTAGTCCCAGTTAAAGTTTCCTTTGGCAGCCTCAGTTCTTTGGTGTCGGCTTTTGTTGACAGTGGAGCTGCAGGAAACTTTATGGATTTAACTTGGGCTAAGGCCTTAGGCATTCCTCAGTTACCTTTGGGTAGGTGTGTCACCATGCATGGCTTAGATGGGAGTCCGCTGTCTAATGGGATTATTTCTCTCTGTACACCCCCTGTACTACTTACAGTAGGAGCTCTACATTCCGAGAAAATCGAGTTCTTTCTTACACATTGCCCAGCAGTTCCAGTTGTTCTGGGTCACCCTTGGCTGGCCTTTCATAATCCCACCATTGATTGGCGGTCGGGGGAGATTTCACATTGGGGTACTTTTTGTGATAAGGAATGTATCACGTTTCCAGTCAGAGTAGCAGCTATCATTCCAGAACTCATTCCGGTGGAATACCAGGAGTTTGCTGATGTTTTCTCCAAAGGCAATGCGGACATTCTGCCTCCCCATCGGCCTTATGATTGTGCTATTGAGTTAATTCCTGGTGCCGCATTGCCAAAGGGAAGATTATATGCATTATCCGGGCCAGAAACTGCGGCTATGAATGATTATGTAAAGGAGAGCCTTGAGAAAGGATTTATTAGACCATCAAAATATCCTTTAAGTGCAGGCTTCTTCTTTGTGGAGAAAAAGGATGGCTCGCTTAGACCTTGCATTGATTTTAGAGCCCTGAATAAGATCTCAGTTAAAAACACCTATCCTTTGCCGTTGATTTCTGTACTCTTTGATCAGTTACGTTCTGCTGTGATTTTTTCTAAAATTGACCTTAGAGGAGCGTACAACCTCATCCGAATTAAATCTGGAGATGAGTGGAAAACGGCCTTCAGTACTCAGTCGGGTCACTACGAATACCTAGTGATGCCGTTCGGCCTGTCCAATGATCCGGCAGTTTTTCAAGACCTCATTAACGATGTGCTCCGTGACTTCCTAGGGAAATTCGTGGTCGTTTACTTAGACGACATCCTGATTTTTTCTAAATCAATGGAACAACATGTTACCCAGGTGCGTCTGGTTCTTCAAAAGTTATGTGAGAATCATTTATATGCCAAGCTGGAGAAGTGTGAGTTTCATGTCACGGAAGTATCTTTTTTAGGGTACATAATTTCCCCTCAGGGATTTTCCATGGAACCAAAGAAACTCCAGGCCATCCTTAGTTGGGCGCAACCCACCAATTTAAAAGCAATTAAGCGTTTTTTAGGGTTTGCGAATTATTATAGGAGGTTCATTCATTCTTTTTCTGACCTGGTTGCTCCCATTGTAGCTCTGACAAAGAAAGGAGCGGATCCTACCAACTGGTCGCGTGAAGCTGAGTTGTCCTTCCGGGCCTAGAAACAAGCCTTTGTCTCGGCTCCAGTCCTCAGACATCCTAATCCGGAATTGCCCTTTGTGGTGGAGGTTGATGCCTCGGAGGTTGGAGTGGGGGCTATCCTTTCTCAAAAGGATCCGGAGTCTCTGGAGTTATATCCTTGTGCCTTTATGTCCAGGAAATTCTCCTCCGCTGAATCCAACTATGACGTTGGTAATCGGGAGTTACTGGCGGTAAAATGGGCTTTCGAGGAGTGGAGGCATTGGCTGGAGGGAGCAAAACATACTATTTCGGTATTGACTGACCATAAGAACCTGCAATAGATTGAATCGGCTAAGCGGCTTAATGCCCGGCAGGCACGTTGGGCATTATTTTTTACGCGTTTCAAATTTATAATCACTTTCAGGCCTGGTTCCAAGAATACTAAGGCTGATGCCCTGTCACATAGCTTTCTTCCGGTTCACAATAACAATCCTGTTACCCCCATACTTCCATCTTCGGTCATCTGGGCGGGCCTCACACAAGATTTATTTACCCAGTTAAAACAGCTTCAACACCAAGCTCCTAGAATTACTCCTGCTGGTCGTCTTTACGTCCCTGAGTTTTTGAGAGTTACTGTTTTAACGGAATTCCATGATAACAAAGTTTCAGGGCATCCAGGAGTCTCTAAGACATTGGAGTTAGTCTCTCGCTCAGTATGGTGGCCTGGTCTTTCTAAAGACGTCAAGGAATTTGTTTATTCATGTCAGGTTTGTGCACAGCATAAGGTTCCCCGTTCCTTGCCCATCGGGCAACTTATGCCCTTAAATGTTCCTCTCAGGCCGTGGTCTCATATTTCCATGGATTTTGTGGTTGACCTTCCCCTTTCAGCCGGATTCCGAGTCATATGGGTGGTAGTGGACCGTTTTAGTAAAATGGCTCATTTTATTGCTCTTCCCCGATTGCCTTCTGCCCAAGGGTTGGCAGTTTTGTTTCTCCGCCATGTATTCAGGCTTCATGGGTTACCTACTGATATTGTTTCTGATCGGGGTCCACAATTCATCGCACAATTCTGGAAATGTTTTTGTGCCTCATTGAAGATGAAATTGTCGTTAACATCCGGTTACCACCCACAATCCAACGGGCAAACCGAACGAGTTAACCAATCATTGAAACAATATTTGCGCTTGTATTCAGCCAAACTCCAGAATGATTGGTCCGAGTTTCTTCCGTTGGCTGAATTTGCTTACAATAATTCTTGTCATTCCTCCACTAAAGAGTCTCCATTCTTTTCAGTTTTTGGTTTTCACCCCAGAGCTAATTCTTTTTTTCATCATTCCTCAGTCTCCTCGCTTACCTTAACCTCCCATCTCAGAGCCATTTGGAAAAAGGTGCACCTTGCTCTCAGAAAAGCGGCCTTTCGAGAGAAGAAATTTTCTGACAGGCTCCGACGTCCTTGCACTTTTAAGGTGGGAGATAGGGTGTGGTTGTCGACTCGCAACATCAGGCTTCGACAATCCTCAGCTAGACTGGGACCCAAATTTATTGGGCCATTTCTTATTATTAAAAGAGTCAACCCAGTTGCCTTTCGGTTACGTTTACCAAGATCTCTCAGGATTGGAAATACGTTTCATTGTTCCCTGTTGAAACAATACGTTTCTTCCAGTAGATTTCCTCGGAAGATCTCTCAGGGTAGATCTCCAGTGGATGTACAGGGACAACAGGAGTTCTTGGTAGAGAAGGTTCTCGATTCCAAATTGTCCCGGGATCGGCTGTATTTTCTGGTTCACTGGAAAGGCTATGGTCCGGAGGAAAGGTCTTGGGTCCTGGATAAGGATCTTCATGCCCCGAGGCTCAAGAGGGCATTTTTTCGGGAATTTCCTCAGAAACCTGGCTTTAGGGGTTCCTTGACCCCTCCTCAAGGGGGGGGTACTGTTAGGCGCCGGGGTCCGCTTGATGGTCTGCGCGGCCCGGCGCCTAGCAACTAGAGATGCCATGCACGTACAGCCGCCGGCTCCCAAGCAATGCTAGACGCCGGGCGCGCTGAGCCGCACGGACCCTAGCAACGGGGACGCCACTGGTGGACCGCGTTCCCCGTTGCTAGGCTTTAGGAAATTAAGATATTCACCTGCTCTCTGGCCGTGCAGCAAGGCAGCTGCACGGCATTTATTCTAATCAGCCTTTAGCAGCTGATTGGAGGACTCCTTGTTAAATACACTCCCAGGGCTTCTCACAGATGCCGGTAATAGCTTCCTGCATGCTGCCTTTGTTTGCTGAGAGTCTGTTTCCAGTCCTGCTGTATCCGGTCATTCCAGTCCACAGAAGTCCGGTATTCGGGAGTTGTCATCTCATCCCAAGAGGTCGTTTGGTTCCCTGGAGTCCTGACTGATCACCGTTTTATATCCAGTGGTGTTCGTGAGTTGCGGCTCTGCCA
Organism: Pseudophryne corroboree; assembly: GCF_028390025.1. Lineage (NCBI taxonomy): Eukaryota > Metazoa > Chordata > Amphibia > Anura > Myobatrachidae > Pseudophryne > Pseudophryne corroboree. Next base: position 218,009 of record NW_026970488.1, on the reverse strand, counting down.
TGTGTTGCGGCTCAGCCGCTTTACCTTTTATATTTTGTGTTTGGAGCATTTGCGGAGGGTTCCGCTTCCACAAGTCCTCTCTGGTACTCGGCGGTGCCGGGTAGGAGAATTGGACAAGTGGATATTTTGGTTGTCCTTTTTCCTGGCGGTTTCTCCGCACATATTATAGTTTTGAGTTTGCTTAGCCCCTGGCCTGGTTGTTTAGTTAGAGGGCCTCTTGTTATCACCCTGTCTCGGGTTTCCCTTTGTCTCTCATTAAGACCGGGGGGCATCGAAGTTGGGCAGACATAATCCGCCCTTCAAACGCGGCTGCCAAGGGCTCAAGAAACCATAGTCTCGCAGGGGATTTCTGACAACACGGGTGAGACAACAGAGTTAGGGCGCCAGGGGCTATTTTCCTGTCCTGCTCCCTTCCCCAGCATTCCGTTCCAGTGCTCCGGTCCTTGCCATAAGATCTTCTCTGACCAGAGTGCTGGAATCATAACACATACTGGACACAGAAGAGGTTTTCTTCCAGTGGAAAGGCTATGGAGATCCAGAGTCTGGTCAAACAAATTCTGAAACCAGCAAGAGTGTTAATCCATCAATGCATTCAGTTGCTGGGGAAGATGGTTGTGGCCTACGAGGCCATTCAGTTTGGCAGGTTCCATGCCAGAGTGTTCCAGTGGGACCTGTTGGACAATTGGTCCGGATCCCACCTACACATGCACCGGAGGATAATCCTGTCTTCCAAGACCAGAATCTCACTCCATTGGTGGCTGCACAGTTCTCACCTCCTAGAGGGGCGATGGTTCGGGATCCAGGACTGGATCCTAGGGACCACAGATGCAACCCTCCGAGGCTGGGGAAAACGTCCAAGGAAGATGGTCAAGTCAGGAAAGTTGTCTCCACATAAATGTTCTGGAGTTAAGGGCCATTTAATAACTGCAGACACAGTACACACTGGGACGGGTGCCCAGCATCCTCAACAGACTAAGAGAAAAGGATTTACCGGTAGGTATTAAAATCCTAGTTTCTCTAACGTCCTAGAGGATGCTGGGGACTCCGTAAGGACCATGGGGATAGACGGGCTCCACAGAGTTCATGATCTTCACTGAGGTAGCGCACAGCACTGCAGCTGTGCGCCATTGCTCCCATACACCTCACATACTCCGGTCACTGTAAGGGTGCAGGGCGCAGGGGGGGCGCCCTGGGCAGCAATATAAACCTCTTTTTGGCAAAAATATAACATATATACAGCTGGGCACTGTATATATGTATGAGCCCCCACCAATTTTACAGTTTAAGCGGGACAGAAGCCCGCCGCCGAGGGGGCGGGGCTTCTCCATCAGCACTCACCAGCGCCATTTTTTCTCCACAGCACCGCTGAGAGGAAGCTCCCCGGACTCTCCCCTGCTTATACCACGGTAGAGAAGAGGGTTGAAAAGAGAGGGGGGGCACATAATTCGGCCCAAATTACATACAGCAGCGCTACTGGACAAACATTAAGTTACTGTGTTATTCCTGGGTTATATAGCGCTGGGGAGTGCGCTGGCATACTCTCTCTCTGTCTCTCCAAAGGGCCTTGTGGGGAAACTGTCTTCAGAAAAAGTATTCCCTGTGTGTGTGGTGTGTCGGTACACGTGTGTCGACATGTCTGAGGAAGAAGGCTATATTAGAGAGGAGCGGGAGCAAATTAATGTGGTGTCTCCGCTGACACCTGATTGGATGGATATGTGGAATGTTTTAAATGCTAGTGTAAACTCATTGTACAAAAGATTAGACAAGGCTGAAGCTTTGGGACAGTCAGGGACTCAACCCATGCCTGATCCTATGTTGCAGGGACTGTCAGGGTCTCATAAGCGCCCACTATCCCAGATTGTTGACACAGATACCGACACGGATTCTGACTCCAGTGTCGATTACGATGATGCAAAGTTACAGCCAAAATTGGCAAAATCCATTCGATATATGATTATGGCAATAAAAGATGTTTTGCACATCACAGAGGAACCCCCTGTCCCTGACAAGAGGGTACATATGTACAAGGGAAAGAAGCCTGAGGTAACCTTTGAGGGGGTCACACGAGCTGAACGAGTTATGTGAAAAAGCTTTGGAATCTCCAGATAAAAGACTGCAGATTTCCAAAAGGATTCTTATGGCGTATCCTTTTCCATCAACGGATAGGTTACGATGGAAATCCTCCCGTAGGATGGACAAAGCATTAACACGCACAGCTACAGTTGGAAAATCAAATTTTTTACCTTATGTTCCCTCACAGCATAAGAAAGCTCCGCATTATCAAATGCAGTCCTTTCGGTCACAAAGAAACAAGAAAGTGCGAGGTGCGTCCTTTCTTGCCAGAGGTAGGTGCAGAGGAATAAAGCTGCACAACACAGCTAGTTCCCAGGAACAGAAGTCCTCCCCGGCCTCTACAAAATCTACCTCATGACGCTGGGGCTCCACTGGCAGAGTCCGGCCCATGTGATGTCATGCAGCTGCTCTGACCACGCCTCCTGTTTCTCCGTTGCTGACCCCATTTTGAAACCGTGCCCCGCACCGCTCCATCTCTGACTTGGAAATGGAGTGTTGTTGACCCCCCTCCCCCCCCCCCCTTCACCGATTCACAGGCAGAGGTGATCGCATTATCTGCGGGGTGCCGCAGAAAATGCAGGTGGATGCGTATGCTCTTAGCAGTTTTTGCAGTTGGATTGCGATCCAACCTGAATCAGGCCCCATTACCTATCACAATGCACTGCGGGTAGTACAAAATGGGGTTAATATAGGAGAAAAAACCCCAGAGCTGTGCTCCTTAACTGTCCCTGGTGGCTAGTGGAGCGGCTGCCCAGTAATCAGTGTCCACGCCAGTGCGCACACGGCCCGCCCCCATCAGCGGCCTCGTGATCCCGGAGGGCGGTGTGTGTGTGACTGACCTTAGGAAGAAACCGGAGCCTCCGCTGCAGTGACCCAGCAACCGGGGCACGGGAGTATACTGCGCCACTGGGAGTGATGGAGCTGCAGTAAAGAGGTCTATTAGACCTAGCCTGCTGCAGCCCTTGTAGATTCTTATAAAAAAAGTTCTTCTTTTCTTGCCAAAATTAATAGCTAAGAATAGGCTGCCTGAGGCAGCCCCCTGTTAAGTGGCCTGCTACTGAAGGCACCAACTACAAACTGAGCTCCCTGTTCATGGAAGCGAGGTTATAGAGGAGGGGGCGCTGAGCATCTTGGGAACAGTCAAAAGCTTTGAGCCTGTTGGTGCCTCAGATCAAGATCCTACTCTGGTGTACATATACAATGTGAATCCTTGTGGAGTCCAGTGTACCCCACAGAAGAAATGAATGCGTCACACCCATTGGCAGCAACATTAGAATAGCTGCCGATGGGCACAATTGAGAAAGGAAGGGGGGAAAACATTTGAATCCAGCACATATATGTAATTTGAATATGTAATTTGTACCTTCCTACTTTAAAATGTAATGGATGAACCTCACCCTGTGAGAACTATCTTCATGATCAAGAGATCTCATATGCAAGATAAGTATGTGTTGGGATAGGGCTGTGGAGGGCGGCTGCTCGGGCACACCCCTGTCAAGTTAAGGAGATTCAACTGAGGAAGCACAAGGGAACTCTCATCTGGGAACAACAACTGCAGGGAGAACACATTTTCAGACGAATGTGGGAGGGCAGAAGGCTGCCTAATACTGAAGCACCCCCAAACAACAAACCAAATGCAACAACTACTGCAAGCATTCCTGGGGGAAGGCCTGCAGCAGATGGATTTGCATATAGTGATGTCATCCAAGCAGTGGGCATAGTTGGCTGCAACCCTCGTCTGCATATGAAAAGAGAAAAGGGTCACGCAGGGCATGGCGGCCTTTGTGGGGTTGCGCTTTCGAGAGTTCCCTTGTGCTGCCTCAGTTGGATCTCCTTCACTTGACAGGGGGGTGCCCGAGCAGCGACCCTCCCCAGCTCTAGCCCAACTCCTACTTACCTGCCAGGTGAGATACTATGATCAGGAAGGTGCAAAACCAGTGCTGTTGGCTGGCAATCATAACATATGTGCACAAGCAGAAGCAAATCCTGTCCCCTACCAAAGGGCCAGTGCTAGGGTGTTTGGCGCCTCCCTGCAAACTATTAATTTGGGCCCTCTCTCCAATACTTAATAAAGGGACAGTGCGCTCCTTAAAAAAAGAAGGTGTGGTATCACAAGGAAGGGGCATGGCCACACAATAGCACCCCAAATCAAAATACGCCACACAGTAGCACTATCTTATTGTCATTACACCACATGTAATAATAATAATAATAATAATAATAATAATACCCACAGTCGCAGTGCCCTTTATACACATAACCACCATATCAGTGCAGCTTACACACATAATGCCAACAGTAGCAGTGCCCCTTCTACACATGCCCACGGTGGCAATCCTTTACATGGCAAATATCAACCTGGTTTTGCCATGTAAAGGATTGCCACTTTAAAAAACAAACAATAAAAAAAAAAAAAAACAACAGGAAAAAACACAAAATCTCTCACTTTCTGATTCTCACACCCTATTACATTCCTCCCTATATATTTAAATGTTTCTATTACTGTATGTTCCCTCTTCCCTTCTCCAAACTATACACATAATCTTTTAGTATTTCCAGGTAAGTTTTGTGATGTAGGCCATGCACAATTTTAGTTGCCCTAATGTATTTACAGCCTTCTGGAGATATGGCTTCGGGAACTGAACACAGGATTCTAAATGTGGCTGTACCAAGGACCTATACAGTGGCATTACAGGTTGAGTATCCCTTATCCAAAATGCTTGGGACCAGAGGAATTTTGGATATCGGATTTTTCTGTATTTTGGAATAATTGCATACCATAACGAGATATCATGGTGATGGGACCTAAATCTAAGCACATAATGCATTTATGTTTCATATACACCTTATACACACAGCCTGAAGGTCATTTTAGCCAATATTTTTTATAACTTTGTGCATTAAACAAAGTGTGTGTACATTCACAGAATTCATTCATGTGTCATATACACCTTATACACACAGTCTGAAGTTCATTTAATACAATATTTTTAATAACTTTGAGTATTAAACAAAGTTTGTGTACACTGAGCCATCAAAAAACAAAGGTTTCACTAGATAGTGGTTGGTGGAGCAACAGAGTCAAGAGCAGAAGTAAGGGAAGCATTGTATGTGGAAGTGGCTTGTTCAGGGCATGAGAGAGAGAGAATAGGAGAGAGAAGTGAGTCAAACAGGGAGGAAAGGAATGTGGTGTCAATAGCTTCAATGTTACGCTTAGTGATGGTAGCCTTAGGAGGTAGAGATGGGGAAGTCGAGAGAGATAGGTTGAAGGAGAGCAGGTGGTGGTCAGAGAGGGGAAATGGGGAGTTGGAAAAATCAGAAATATCACAGCGGTGAGTGAAGACCAGATCCAGTGAGCTCCCATTCACATGGGAGGGTGAGGAGGTCCACTGGGAGAGACCAAGTGAAGAGGTGAGGTTAAGGAGTTTAGAGGCAGGGGATTGTGTGGGGATGTCAATAGGGATGTTGAAATCGCCTAGGATAATGGTGGGAATGTCAGAAGAGAGGAAGTGAGGAAGCCAGGAAGCAAAGTTGTCGATGAATTTGGAAGCAGTGCCAGGGGGGCGGTAAATGACAGCTACTCTAAGATGGACTGGTTGGAAGAGGCATATGGCGTGGTCCTCAAATGTAGAGAATATAAGGGATGGTTCTGGTGGTATGAGTTGGTAGGAGTAACTAGAAGGTAAAAGGATCCCAACACCACCCCCATGGCGACCCCCAGGTCGGGGTGTGTGTGTGAATGTAAGGCCCCCAGCAGAGAGAGCAGCAGCAGAAGTAGTGTCAGAGGGCGTAATCCAAGTTTCAGTAATGGCTAGTAGGTGTAGGGAGTTGGAAATGAAAAGGTCATGAGTGGGGACCAGTTTGTTACAAACAGATCTGGCATTCCAGAGGGCACAGGATAGGGGGTATGAGTTTGTGGGAGAGATGTGAATTAGATTTTCAGGGTTGCTGTAGCGATGAGGTGGGATTAACTTTGAGGGCAGGGATGATGAGAGAGTAGTGATGGTACGGGTGCCTGAGCTAGGAGTGGAAACTGCAGGAGGTGGGCAGGGAGGGAGGTCAGTGTGATGTGGATGGGGGTGTGGGGAGGTGACAGGGAAGGGAGAGAGGGAGCAGGGCTGAGTTGTGGGGTAGCAGGACCATGGGGCAGAGGTGAATGAAAGTGGGGTAACAGGAAAGGTGGGGGAAGGAAACAGAGGGATGGAGGGGAGACAGAGGAGGGGAGAGAGGAGGAGGTGGAGGAGACTAGTGGGGAAGGATAAAGATACATTATTAGGTAGACACTGAGTGATGTGGGGAGTATAAGAAAACCTTGACATAGTGTTAAGTAGGTAAATAGGTTGAAGTAGTGGAAGTAGGAGAGGAGACTGTAAGGCAATCCGAGCAGAAGAATTGCAGAAATGCAGGTGAGAAAAGCAGTGTAGGCTCAAGGGGTGTAGATTTAGTATGAAATGAGTCAAAAGCGTAGATAAAGTGGGTGCAGAAATGTATTTGGAGTGTAAGAAATGAAAGGATTGTGAGAGGTTTAAGAAGCAATGGTAATTATGTTAGATGTTTTAAGTGTTTGCAGGCAAAATTGCATTGGTGCAGCTGTGCTTAAAAAACAAAATTACAATAATACAGATACAGGCATTTGTAGGTGAAATGGATGGTTTATGAAATGTCCAAGTAAGGTAGTTCTGTGCTATGTAATCAGATGCAACAATCAGGAGGTGAGTGATCTGAGGAGTAAGTGACTCACATTTGTTATTAGTTCTTCAGTTTTCTTTGTTTTGTTAGATTGGTGTGCTTCTGTTTTCCTTCTTTTTCACTTCGATTGAACGCTGATTGAACACTGCTGTTATGTGTCAATTTTATCACGCTTTGATAAAAATGCACGCTTAGATCAATAAATGCACAGCCAAATGGCTTTGCACAGCCTACACCATTGGACTTAAGTAGAAGACTATTACAAGTGAAACCAATAATTGAAATCTGTAACCACACCCCACCCCCTCAAATGCCAGGCAATAAATTACCTTAAAAACAACAACCAGGCATTCCACAAAGATTAAACTGGGTCTATATCATTCAAAACTTTAAAAAAGTACTTCAAAATCACATACTATGCAATAATGTTTCAATTTGCATTACCCAGCAGAATTAGCTTTGCATATATAGATATAGTGCAGCAGAATATATTGGTGGTTGTAGTCAATTGTAATTACCTGGAGGTGACAAGAAGAGAAGAAACGTCAATTCACAATCGATATCAGCTGAAGATAAATTAATGCTGATTGAACACTGCTGTTATGTGTCAATTTTATCACGCTTTGATAAAAATGCATGCTTAGATCAATAAATGCACAGCCTACACCATTGGACTTAAGTAGAAGACTATTACAAGTGAAACCAATAATTGAAATCTGTAACCACACCCCACCCCCTCAAATGCCAGGCAATAAATTACCATAAAAACAACAACCAGGCATTCCACAAATATTAAACTGGGTCTATATCATTCAAAACTTTAAAAAAGTACTTCAAAATCACTTACTATGCAATAATGTTTCAATTTGCATTACCCAGCAGAATTAGCTTTGCATATATAGATATAGTGCAGCAGAATATATTGGTGGTTGTAGTCAATTGTAATTACCTGTAGGTGACAAGAAGAGAAGAAATGTCAATTCACAATCGATATCAGCTGAAGATAAATTAACGCTGATTGAACGCTGCTGTTATGTGTCAATTTTATCACGCTTTGATAAAAATGCACGCTTAGATCAATAAATGCACAGCCAAACGGCTTTGCACAGCCTACACCATTGGACTTAAGTAGAAGACTATTACAAGTGAAACCAATAATTGAAATCTGTAACCACACCCCACCCCCTCAAATGCCAGGCAATAAATTACCTTAAAAACAACAACCAGGCATTCCACAAAGATTAAACTGGGTCTATATCATTCAAAACTTTAAAAAAGTACTTCAAAATCACATACTATGCAATAATGTTTCAATTTGCATTACCCAGCAGAATTAGCTTTGCATATATAGATATAGTGCAGCAGAATATATTGGTGGTTGTAGTCAATTGTAATTAACTGTAGGAGACAAGAAGAGAAGAAACGTCAATTCACAATCGATATCAGCTGAAGATAAATTAACGCTGATTGAACGCTGCTGTTATGTGTCAATTTTATCACGCTTTGATAAAAATGCACGCTTGGATCAATAAATGCACAGCCAAACGGCTTTGCACAGCCTACACCATTGGACTTAAGTAGAAGACTATTACAAGTAAAATCAATAATTGAAATCTGTAACCAAACCCCCCCCCACCTCAAATGCCAGGCAATAAATTACCTTAAAAACAACAACCAGGCATTCCACAAAGATTAAACTGGGTCTTTATCATTCAAAACTTTAAAAAAGTACTTAAAAATCACATACTATGCAATAATGTTTCAATTTGCATTACCCAGCAGAATTAGCTTTGCATATATAGATATAGTGCAGCAGAATATATTGGTGGTTGTAGTCAATTGTAATTACTCAGCAGAATTAGCTTTGCATATATAGATAGAGTGCAGCAGAATATATTGGTGGTTGTAGTCAATTGTAATTACCCAGCAGAATTAGCTTTGCAAATATAGATATAGTGCAGCAGAATATATTGGTGGTTGTAGTCAATTGTAATTACCCAGCAGAATTAGATCTTCATATATATAGTGCAGCAGAATATATTGGTGGTTGAAGTAAATTGTAATTACCCAGCAGCAGCTCTACTGCACTCAACATCACCAGTGCTCACAATATATATAATGCTATATACTATGCCATAGTGGTGCTTACTATATAACACCTCCTACTGCGTTCCCCCTGGCAATGAGCATGACACCCAGAGAGTGAAACCCCTGGCAATGAGCATGACACCCAGCACGTGAAACTCTTGGCGTTGAGCAGTTTTTGTAAAAGTAATTAGAAGCTTTACTGTAGGGCATAGTGTATCACAGATATTGTGGTGTGTGACATAATATGTTCCAAAGGGCATTAATGTGTGGGGCTTAACATGGTGGAAATTACTGTACTTTTTTCCCTGTGGTGGCCGAGGTCTGTTGGTGCAGGGTCAAGAACTAGGGTGTAAGGTAGTCTTTGCCTGCAAGGCTACGCTCATTTTATGGAGACCATACCCATACATTTAAGTGTGGCATATACCTGCGCTTGCTCGCGGGGTGAGAACATCTCCCTAATTGAATTCAGCGATATGAATAGAGGTTGTGCAGCAGCCACAGAAAGGGTTAATCTCTGCAGCTTGTCACTAAATTACATTGTTGCAATTTTAGCTGGGAGCTGCAATAATTACTCTAATACATAACACAGCCAACACTTCTATATTCACACAATATACTGCATGGTGAATATAGAAGTGGTGCTTGCTAAACAGCACCTCCTACTGCATTCCACATCACCGCTGGTCACACTCATATCAGGCCCATAATGCTGTATACTATGCCATAGTGGTGCTTACTATATAACACCAGGTGCTGTGCAGTGGTCAAAACACACTAACTGGTCCCATGCTGTTGTTGAACTAAAGGCCTATACACACGATGAGATTCGGTCTATGCTAATAGGTTTAAAAAGGTTACATAAAAGCTACTTTATGTATTTATTCATTAAAGTTTTTAAGTTGTATTTTACAACCATACAATGATATGATATATAATGTATCGTATAATCATTACATAATGTTGATGGCATTGAATTGTCTCTGCCTTGACTAGTGGCAGCAGCTTCAGCACTAGGTGGAAGTGGATCTTGATCTTTCCCTATTTTACCCTCCACCTTTTTGTTCTCCATTTTTTAATGTGTGGAATTATATGCCAGTAATATATCTGGAATTAGACGGTGGTAATGTCTGGAATTAGATACCACTAGATAGATACCAGATATCACTGTGACTGGAATGATGACATATGCACAGTGACAGGACACTACCACAGCACCCTACAGCAGCCATATGCGGCACAAGACACTGGAGTATTAGTAATGTACTGTAGTATACTGAGCACCACAAGACAATGAGCAGTGATACGGAGCACTGATGAGATTACTAGAACTGACACTGAGCAGCCAGATGCAGCACTGGACTATTAGTAATGTTCTGTAGTATACTGAGCACCACAATGCAGCACAAGACAATGAGCAGTGATACTGAGCACTGATGAGGATACTAGAACTGACACTGAGCAGCAAGATGCAGCACTGGACTATTAGTAATGTACTCTAGTATACTGAGCACCACATTGCAGCACAAGACAATGAGCAGTGATACTGAGCACTGATGAGGATACTACTGAGAACTGACACTGAGCAGGAGAGACACACTGCAATTTCATCTTGCGCCTCTTTTTTTATTTATCTTTGCATCATGTGCTGTTTGGGGCTATTTTTTTAAGTGCCATCCTGTCTGACACTGCAGTGCCACTCCTAGATGGGCCAGGTGTTTGTGCTGCCCACTTGGGTCGCTTAGCTTAGTCATCCAGGGACCTTGGTGCAAATTTTAGGACTAAAAATAATATTGGGAGGTGTGAGGTGTTCAGAATAGACTGGAAAGGAGTAGAAATTATGGTTATTGAGCTTAATACTATAGGATCAAAATTACCCCCAAATTCTATGATTTTAGCTGTTTGAGGTTTTAAAAAAAAATCACCCGAATACAAAACCCGAAAGGGTGGTTTTGCCAAAACGCGTCCGTATCCAAAACACAACTGCGGATCCGAAACCAAAACCAAAACATGAAACACGAAAAATGCCCGCTGCACATCTCTAGTTAGGGGAGAAGCATGTAGCCTTGTAGACTATGCACAGCTATATCTAGAAAAATATACGATCTAATCTTTAACCAACCAATGCAAGAAAGTATTTAATGTGAAAATACGAAACACTAGACTAATTGGAGGTGCGCCCTAAAGCAAATTACAATGTTAGGATTAGGGGGTTCGGAAAGACCTCTAGTGTAAACACTACTATATACATTTTAAGATAGGAAGGTACAAATTACATATTCACATTGCATCTATGGGCTGGATTCAAATGTCCCTTTCCTCCCTCAATCGTGCCCGTCAGCAGCTATTCTAATGTTGCTGCCAACGGGTGCGACATGTTTATTTCAGCTAGCTACCCCCAGGGGAAACAAGCTGAAATGTGTGCAAAGAGACCCATTTGGGCAACCAAACGGTGTCTTTTCATGATCGCGCCCATTACTTTATTCAGGTTTAGGTGCTTTGTGCACCTAAACCAGAGTGTAATGGGCGCAATAATTGAGGGCATTTGAATTTCCCTTATATGTGTGTGTGTGTGATATACACACAGACACACATACTGTATTTCTTTATATAATGGACACCTCAGTTTCTATTCATTCATGTCCTGCCCCCTACTCTGTCAGACCCCTTCCCCTCTACTTTTCTGACCCCAAACGCCACTCATTCTTGTTGAGTGCTGGTGGGCCCATTCAGAATTTTGCTATGGGGCCCACAAAGGTCTAGTTACGCCACTGGGCAGGGTTGTAGAGGAGGCGGTGCAAGGCATCCTGGGAACAGTCAAAGCTTTAGCCTGTTGGTGCCTTGGATCAAGATCCAACTCTACACCCCGATGTTAGTGTAGTGCCTTTTGGGGTTAAGGTTTTACAGAAAGTTACAGGTTTTTTTTAATTTAGTAAAATATGCCCCATTTTAAAGATAGGGCATTTACATTTGTTGCACCTGTGCAGTACATAGCAGCCTGCAGGGCATGTACAGTGGCTTCATTTGGGTGCACATACATTGCCGGCTCCTGGTCGCAAACTGAAATTATTGTGTGTAAGTGGAATTAGCGGTGTTTATGTCATACAGGGGGTGGGGGAGGTTTGTGATTGGTGGGGGGCACGCTGTGTGATTATTATCCTGCATCTATACATACATGCGCTAACACCTGGACATACACTGATGTACCCACACCTAATATCCATACATACACGCCCTGACACCTGGACATACACCAACATTCCCACACCTGCATCTATACATACACATGCTGACACCTGGACATACACCAACATACAAGCACCTGCATCTATATATACACGCGCTGACAAATGGACATACACCGACGTACCCACACTTGCATCTATACATACATGCACTGACATCTGGACATACAAGCACCTGCATCTATACATACACGCGCTGACACCTGAACCTACACTGACGTTCCCACACCTGCATCTATACATACACATTCTGACACCTGGACATACACAGACGTACCCACACCTGCATCTATACATACACGCGTTGACACCTGGACGTACACTGACGTACACACACCTACATCTATATATGCATGGATGCAAATGTGGGTACGTCTGTATACGTCCAGGTGTTAGCATGTGTATGTATAGATGTTAGGTGTGGGTACATCAGTGTATGTCCAGGTGTCAGCACATGTATGTATAGATTCACATGTGGGTAAGCCGGTGTACGTCCACGTGTCAGCATGTGTAGGTATAGATGCAGGTGTGGGTACGTTGGTGTACGTTTAGGGGTCAGCGTGTTTATCTATAGATGTTGGTGTGTGTATGTCAGTGTACGTACAGATATAGGTGTGTGTATGTATGTATGTATGTATGTATGTATGTATGTATATGTATAGAGGAAGGTGTGATACATACATATAACACATACATGATAGATACATACATATATCACACACACGATAGATAGATAGATAGAACACATACATACAAGATAGATACATACATACATACATGATAGATACATATATATACACACACATACGATAGATAGATAGATAGATAGATAGATAGATACATACATATATGTTTATATATATATCACAAACATATATGATTCATACATATATCACACACACATACATGATACATACATGAGAAAGACCTGGGATGGTGATGAGGCCAGGGCCCCCTGCTGATGTTGCGTTGAGGAAGGCAGTGTTCCAGGGCGGATGCCAGTCGGGGAGAGCGCCGCGCAGCCCGGGAAAAATACTGCTGAGGAGCTACATCTGGAAGAGCCCCTGGGAGGGAGAGTGCCACATGCCCCATCCTGCGTGGCAGACTCTGCAGGCCTGCACATGGGAAAGGAGGTCTCTGGCCACACATACTCACCCTTCTGCTGAAGCCCCGCTGCTGTCCCCATCAGCGCTCTCCAGCGGGGAGCGGGGCCAGGATGAACCTCAACCTGTGAGAACTATCTTCATGATCAAGAGATCTCATATGCAAGATAAGTATGTGTTGGGATAGGGCTGGGGAGGGCGGCTGCTCGGGCACACCCCCGTCAAGTTAAGGAGATTTAACTGAGGAAGCACAAGGGAACTCTCGTCTGGGGACAACAACTGCAGGGAGACCACATCTTTTCAGATGAACATGGGAGGGCGGAAGGCTGCCTAATACTGAAGCACCCTCAGACATTAAACCATATGCAACAACTATTGCAAGCATTCCTGGGGGAAGGTCTGCAGCAGACGGATTTGCATACGGTGATGTCATCCAAGCAGTGGGCCAAAGTTGGCTGGAACCCTCATCTGTATATGAAAAGAGAAAAGGGGCATGCAGGGCATGGCGGCCTTTTGCGGCGCTTGTATAACCCCAAGTTTGCATTAAACACCCCCACCCTCCTTCGGTGTGGGGCTCATGTTGGCCATGCCCAAGCCCCTGAAGCATTCAAGCTGATTTCTTGCAGCAGCTGGGCACTGTAACAGCTTCAGAGCTGCTCTACAAGACAAGTAAAAGGGTGTGGGCCCTGCAGCACCACCTGTAGTTTGCATACACACATATATAGGACAGCATCTCTTATATGCCCCAGGGTCAATAAAATAGTATCCTTGTCTAGGCTATCCATCCCCTCAGATAAGGTATTTGTCCATGCCGCTACAGCACTACACACCCAGGCCGACGCAATTGCCGGTCTGAGTAAGGTACCTGAATGTGTATAAATGGACTTCAGGGTAATCTCCTGTTTGCGGTCAGCACACTCTTTGAAGGTAGCCGTATCCTGGGACGGGAGGGCTACCTTCTTGGATAAGCGTGTTAATGCTTTGTCCACCCTAGGGGAGCATTCCCATCGTAACCTATCCGTTGATGGGAAAGGATACGCCATAAGAATCCTTTTGGAAATCTGCAGTCTTTTATCTGGAGATTCCCAAGCTTTTTCACATAACTCGTTCAGCTCGTGTGAGGGGGGAAAGGTTACCTCAGGCTTCTTTCCCTTGTACATATGTACCCTCTTGTCAGCGACAGGGGGTTCCTCTGTGATGTGCAAAACATCTTTTATTGCCATAATCATAAATCGAATGGATTTTGCCAATTTTGGCTGTAACTTTGCATCATCGTAATCGACACTGGAGTCAGAATCCGTGTCGGTATCTGTGTCAACAATCTGGATAGTGGGCGCTTATGAGACCCTGACAGTCCCTGCAACATAGGATCAGGCATGGGTTGAAACCCTGACTGTCCCAAAGCTTCTGCCTTGTCTAATCTTTTGTGCAATGAGTTTACACTAGCATTTAAAACATTCCACATATCCATCCAATCAGCTGTCTGGCTATCAGAGGATGATCTCTGCTCCTGCGATCTTGAAGAGGATGCAGACCTCTTCTCTCTTCTCCTTCCTCTACCTGCAAAGAAAGGGGAATCTTAACTTCTTGCATATCTATTGGGCCGAAATGACTGCATCAGATAATGATGCGTCTTCATCCGTTGGGAGGGAACATAGGGCAAGAAGGTTGACTTACCTGCGGGAGCTGCCGAGATCAAATTAACTAGGCAGTCACCAAACAAGGCTTCACCTTCATAGGGAAGAGACTCCCTTTCTTCTTGGAGTCAGCATCAGAATTCTCTTGGTGAATCCACAATGCCCTCCTATCCGACACTGCCATGAAATTGGCCCGTGAACTCAAGAGTCCTATATCCCTTGCAGTCTCACGTAAGTATGCTGCAGTGTCCTTGATATGATACAACGTAAGGAGTATCCCATCTCTCCAGGGTATCTATATCGGATGACAAGGTATTCGACCAATTCTTGAATACTACTACTCACCCATGCACATGTAATGGCAGGTCTAAGTAATGTACCCGTGGTTACATAACTAGAAATAATGTAGCTTCCTGCATACGATCCGCTGGATTTGTGACAGGGCCCCGTGCAGAACAGGGGGTGACTCCCACTTTATTCTGTCCGCGGCGGGAAATGAATAAACAACCAGAATCCTTTTGGGGATTTGAAACCATCTTGTCGAGCTGGCCCAGACTTTCTCAAACAGAGATGGAGGAACGTTACATCAGCTTTCATTATATATCTATATATACATACATATAGACCCCTTTGTCAGGAACAGCAGGGTCTTCAGTGATTTTAATATGTCCTTAATATCCACAATCATGTACTGAATGCTCCTTGCCAATATTGGATCTAATCAGGAAACATTATGGTCGACATAAGTATCAGTATCCGTGTCAGTATCAGTGTGTAGTAACTGGGCAAAATAACATTTTTGCGACCCAGCGGGGCCTGAGGGAAAAGAAACATAGCCATGAATATCACATCTATTCTCTACGTCTGTGTCTGGGACACAGATTTATCCAACCTTACTCTGATATTACTGAAACATTTACCAAGTCAGTTATTGGTGGTGCCAACAGGGCCACCATCATATGTCTGCATTCCTAATATAGTTTCCTCTTGGGAAAAACATTCAGCCACCGACATGTTGACACACATATACCAAGTACCCACAGACACACCGGCTTATGGGGGACAGACCGTCAGTAAATCTGTCAGAGGGACACAGAGGATTTTTCAGCTCACAATCCAGCGCCAAAAGTACACAGTCTGGGAAATAATAAACTCTATAGTGATAGACTTGTAATGCTCTAAAGATGTTCTGGTGAGGTGAGGAAGAAGCCCCGCCGCTGTAATGGCGCGTATCTGTCCCGCTCAGAAATAATTAATTACGCTAGTGGGGTAAGGACAGTGCCCAGGCACTAATGTCCACTTTTTCCAGCCTTTTGTGAGGAATTTATGCTGCCCAGGGTGCCCCCCCCCCCCCCTGTGCCCTGCACCCTGCAGTGCCTGTGTTTGTGTGTGAGCATGGCGCGCAGCGTTCCGCTCGCTGCTCGGTACCTCAGAATGCCGTCACTGAAGAAGAAGTCTCTGTTCTTCTGCTACTCACCTGTCTTCTGGCTCTGTAAGGGGGTGACGGCAGGCTTCGGGAGTGTGCATCTAGGCGTACCCAGCGATCAGCACCCTCAGGAGCTAATGGTGTCCTGTCAGCCTGAAGCAGAGCCATTGAACTCACTAGAAGTTGGTCATACTTCTCTCCCCTAAGTCCCACGAAGCAGGGAGACTGTTGCCAGCAGCCTCCCTGAAAATAAAAAAAACTAACAAGTCTTTTCAGAGAAACTCAGTAGAGCTCCCCTGTAGTGCATCCAGTATCACTGCGCACAATACTAAAACTGGAGTCTGGAGGAGGGGCATAGAGGGAGGAGACAGTTCACACCCTTTGAAAGTCTTAAAGTGCCCATGTCTCCTGCGGATCCCGTCTATACCCCATGGTTCTTAATGTGACCCCAGCATCCTCTAGGACGTATGAGAAAACAAATAACGCACACACGAGGAGGAGAGAACTAAGGAAGCTATAAGGAGAAGAGGGGAGGGAGGGGGGGTTGAAAGGTAAGGTAGTAAAGGCATATTGGATAAACTACAACCTTATAGATATTCATTAATGTACCAGTAGTTAGAAGTAGAAGAGCTCTAACAGAAACCACAAAGCTTATCTAAAGCCACACCACACTGGATATGCCCAATCTCATTTGATTTTTGAAGCAAAGCAGTATTGGACTTTGTTAATACATGGATGGGAGACTGCTTGGTAGTATCAGATTCTTTAGGTGTTTTTAAACTACCAACACCATTTTCTTGGTACATTTAATTTTTACATGTATTCTTTTATGTACCAGAAGTTAGAAGTAGAAGAGCTGTAACAGAAACCACCAGCTCATCTACAGCCACAGCACACTGGATTTGCCCAATCTCTCCTGATCATGGAAGCTGAGCAGTGTTGGTCCTGGTTTTAGTACTTGGATGGGAGACCACAAGGAAATACCAGGAGCTGTGTGTATTTTTTCAATACTAACTAGAGATGAGCGCCTGAAATTTTTCGGGTTTTGTGTTTTGGTTTTGGGTTCGGTTCCGCGGCCGTGTTTTGGGTTCGAACGCGTTTTGGCAAAACCTCACCGAATTTTTTTTGTCGGATTCGGGTGTGTTTTGGATTCGGGTGTTTTTTTCAAAAAACACTAAAAAACAGCTTAAATCATAGAATTTGGGGGTCATTTTGATCCCAAAGTATTATTAACCTCAAAAACCATAATTTACACTCATTTTCAGTCTATTCTGAATACCTCACACCTCACAATATTATTTTTAGTCCTAAAATTTGCACCGAGGTCGCTGTGTGAGTAAGATAAGCGACCCTAGTGGCCGACACAAACACCGGGCCCATCTAGGAGTGGCACTGCAGTGTCACGCAGGATGTCCCTTCCAAAAAACCCTCCCCAAACAGCACATGACGCAAAGAAAAAAAGAGGCGCAATGAGGTAGCTGTGTGAGTAAGATTAGCGACCCTAGTGGCCGACACAAACACCGGGCCCATCTAGGAGTGGCACTGCAGTGTCACGCAGGATGGCCCTTCCAAAAAACCCTCCCCAAACAGCACATGACGCAAAGAAAAAAAGAGGCGCAATGAGGTAGCTGTGTGAGTAAGATTAGCGACCCTAGTGCAGAAGAAGACACAAACACCGGGCCCATCTAGGAGTGGCACTGCAGTGTCACGCAGGATGTCCCTTCCAAAAAACCCTCCCCAAACAGCACATGACGCAAAGAAAAAAAGAGGCGCAATGAGGTAGCTGTGTGAGTAAGATTAGCGACCCTAGTGGCCGACACAAACACCGGGCCCATCTAGGAGTGGCACTGCAGTGTCACGCAGGATGTCCCTTCCAAAAAACCCTCCCCAAACAGCACATGACGCAAAGAAAAAAAGAGGCGCAATGAGGTAGCTGACTGTGTGAGTAAGATTAGCGACCCTAGTGGCCGACACAAACACCGGGCCCATCTAGGAGTGGCACTGCAGTGTCACGCAGGATGGCCCTTCCAAAAAACCCTCCCCAATCAGCACATGATGCAAAGAAAAAGAAAAGAAAAAATAGGTGCAAGATGGAATTGTCCTTGGGCCCTCCCACCCACCCTTATGTTGTATAAACAAAACAGGACATGCACACTTTAACCAACCCATCATTTCAGTGACAGGGTCTGCCACACGACTGTGACTGATATGACGGGTTGGTTTGGACCCCCCCCAAAAAAGAAGCAATTAATCTCTCATTGCACAAACTGGCTCTACAGAGGCAAGATGTCCACCTCATCTTCACCCTCCGATATATCACCGTGTACATCCCCCTCCTCACAGATTATCAATTCGTCCCCACTGGAATCCACCATCTCAGCTCCCTGTGTACTTTGTGGAGGCAATTGCTGCTGGTCAATGTCTCCGCGGAGGAATTGATTATAATTCATTTTAATGAACATCATCTTCTCCACATTTTCTGGATGTAACCTCGTACGCCGATTGCTGACAAGGTGAGCGGCGGCACTAAACACTCTTTCGGAGTACACACTTGTGGGAGGGCAACTTAGGTAGAATAAAGCCAGTTTGTGCAAGGGCCTCCAAATTGCCTCTTTTTCCTGCCAGTATAAGTACGGACTGTGTGACGTGCCTACTTGGATGCGGTCACTCATATAATCCTCCACCATTCTATCAATGTTGAGAGAATCATATGCAGTGACAGTAGACGACATGTCCGTAATCGTTGTCAGGTCCTTCAGTCCGGACCAGATGTCAGCATCAGCAGTCGCTCCAGACTGCCCTGCATCACCGCCAGCGGGTGGGCTCGGAATTCTGAGCCTTTTCCTCGCACCCCCAGTTGCGGGAGAATGTGAAGGAGGAGATGTTGACAGGTCGCGTTCCGCTTGACTTGACAATTTTGTCACCAGCAGGTCTTTCAACCCCAGCAGACTTGTGTCTGCCGGAAAGAGAGATCCAAGGTAGGCTTTAAATCTAGGATCGAGCACGGTGGCCAAAATGTAGTGCTCTGATTTCAACAGATTGACCACCCGTGAATCCTTGTTAAGCGAATTAAGGGCTCCATCCACAAGTCCCACATGCCTAGCGGAATCGCTCCGTGTTAGCTCCTCCTTCAATGTCTCCAGCTTCTTCTGCAAAAGCCTGATGAGGGGAATGACCTGACTCAGGCTGGCAGTGTCTGAACTGACTTCACGTGTGGCAAGTTCAAAGGGCATCAGAACCTTGCACAACGTTGAAATCATTCTCCACTGCGCTTGAGACAGGTGCATTCCACCTACTATATCGTGCTCAATTGTATAGGCTTGAATGGCCTTTTGCTGCTCCTCCAACCTCTGAAGCATATAGAGGGTTGAATTCCACCTCGTTACCACTTCTTGCTTCAGATGATGGCAGGGCAGGTTCAGTAGTTTTTGGTGGTGCTCCAGTCTTCTGTACGTGGTGCCTGTACGCCGAAAGTGTCCCGCAATTCTTCTGGCCACCGACAGCATCTCTTGCACGCCCCTGTCGTTTTTTAAAAAATTCTGCACCACCAAATTCAAGGTATGTGCAAAACATGGGACGTGCTGGAATTTGCCCATATTTAATGCACACACAATATTGCTGGCGTTGTCCGATGCCACAAATCCACAGGAGAGTCCAATTGGGGTAAGCCATTCCACGATGATCTTCCTCAGTTGCCGTAAGAGGTTTTCAGCTGTGTGCGTATTCTGGAAAGCGGTGATACAAAGCGTAGCCTGCCTAGGAAAGAGTTGGCGTTTGCGAGATGCTGCTACTGGTGCCGCCGCTGCTGTTCTTGCGGCGGGAGTCGATACATCTACCCAGTGGGCTGTCACAGTCATATAGTCCTGACCCTGCCCTGCTCCACTTGTCCACATGTCCGTGGTTAAGTGGACATTGGGTACAACTGCATTTTTTAGGACACTGGTGAGTCTTTTTCTGACGTCCGTGTACATTCTCGGTATCGCCTGCCTAGAGAAGTGGAACCTAGATGGTATTTGGTAACGGGGGCACACTGCCTCAATAAATTGTCTAGTTCCCTGTGAACTAACGGCGGATACCGGACGCACGTCTAACACCAACATAGTTGTCAAGGCCTCAGTTATCCGCTTTGCAGTAGGATGACTGCTGTGATATTTCATCTTCCTCGCAAAGGACTGTTGAACAGTCAATTGCTTACTGGAAGTAGTACAAGTGGGCTTACGACTTCCCCTCTGGGATGACCATCGACTCCCAGCGGCAACAACAGCAGCGCCAGCAGCAGTAGGCGTTACACGCAAGGATGCATCGGAGGAATCCCAGGCAGGAGAGGACTCGTCAGAATTGCCAGTGACATGGCCTGCAGGACTATTGGCATTCCTGGGGAAGGAGGAAATTGACACTGAGGGAGTTGGTGGGGTGGTTTGCGTGAGCTTGGTTACAAGAGGAAGGGATTTACTGGTCAGTGGA
Organism: Pseudophryne corroboree; assembly: GCF_028390025.1. Lineage (NCBI taxonomy): Eukaryota > Metazoa > Chordata > Amphibia > Anura > Myobatrachidae > Pseudophryne > Pseudophryne corroboree. The sequence goes on along the minus strand of NW_026970488.1, from coordinate 197,287 downwards.
CTGCTTCCGCTGTCACCCAAAGTTTTTGAACTTGTCACTGACTTATTATGAATGCGCTGCAGGTGACGTATAAGGGAGGATGTTCCGAGGTGGTTAACGTCCTTACCCCTACTTATTACAGCTTGACAAAGGGAACACACGGCTTGACACCTGTTGTCCGCATTTCTGGTGAAATACCTCCACACCGAAGAGCTGATTTTTTTGGTATTTTCACCTGGCATGTCAACGGCCATATTCCTCCCACGGACAACAGGTGTCTCCCCGGGTGCCTGACTTAAACAAACCACCTCACCATCAGAATCCTCCTGGTCAATTTCCTCCCCAGCGCCAGCAACACCCATATCCTCCTCATCCTGGTGTACTTCAACACTGACATCTTCAATCTGACTATCAGGAACTGGACTGCGGGTGCTCCTTCCAGCACTTGCAGGGGGCGTGCAAATGGTGGAAGGCGCATGCTCTTCACGTCCAGTGTTGGGAAGGTCAGGCATCGCAACCGACACAATTGGACTCTCCTTGTGGATTTGGGATTTCGAAGAATGCACAGTTCTTTGCTGTGCTGCTTTTGCCAGCTTGAGTCTTTTCATTTTTCTAGTGAGAGGCTGAGTGCTTCCATCCTCATGTGAAGCTGAACCACTAGCCATGAACATAGGCCAGGGCCTCAGCCGTTCCTTGCCACTCCGTGTGGTAAATGGCATATTGGCAAGTTTACGCTTCTCCTCCGACAATTTTATTTTAGGTTTTGGAGTCCTTTTTTTTCTGATATTTGGTGTTTTGGATTTGACATGCTCTGTACTATGACATTGGGCATCGGCCTTGGCAGACGACGTTGCTGGCATTTCATCGTCTCGGCCATGACTAGTGGCAGCAGCTTCAGCACGAGGTGGAAGTGGATCTTGATCTTTCCCTAATTTTGGAACCTCAACATTTTTGTTCTCCATATTTTAATAGGCACAACTAAAAGGCACCTCAGGTAAACAATGGAGATGGATACTAGTATACAATTATGGACTGCCTGCCGACTGCAGACACAGAGGTAGCCACAGCCGTGAACTACCGTACTGTACTGTGTCTGCAGCTAATATAGACTGGTTGATAAAGAGAAGATGTCTATGTAACTATGTATGTATAAAGAAGACTGAAAAAAATCCACGGTTAGGTGGTATACAATTATGGACGGACTGCCTGCCGAGTGCAGACACAGAGGTAGCCACAGCCGTGAACTACCGTACTGTACTGTGTCTGCAGCTAATATAGACTGGTTGATAAAGAGAAGATGTCTATGTAACTATGTATGTATAAAGAAGAATGAAAAAAAACCACGGTTAGGTGGTATACAATTATGGACGGACTGCCTGCCGAGTGCAGACACAGAGGTAGCCACAGCCGTGAACTACCGTACTGTACTGTGTCTGCAGCTAATATAGACTGGTTGATAAAGAGAAGATGTCTATGTAACTATGTATGTATAAAGAAGAATGGAAAAAATCCACGGTTAGGTGGTATTACAATTATGGACGGACTGCCTGCCGAGTGCAGAGACACAGAGGTAGCCACAGCCGTGAACTACCGTACTGTGTCTGCTGCGACTGGATGATAAATGATATAAAAAATATATATATATCACTACTGCAGCCGGACAGGTATATATTATATATTATATAATGACGGACCTGCTGGACACTGTCTGTCAGCAGAATGAGTTTTATTTTTATAGAATAAAAAAAAAAAAACACACAAGTGAAGTCACACGACGAGTGTTTAACTTTTTCAGGCAATCACAATATAAGTATACTACTAACTATACTGGTGGTCAGTGTGGTCAGGTCACTGGTCAGTCACACTGGCAGTGGCACTCCTGCAGCAAAAGTGTGCACTGTTTAATTTTAATATAATATGTACTCCTGGCTCCTGCTATAACCTATAACTGGCACTGCAGTAGTGCTCCCCAGTCTCCCCCACAATTATAAGCTGTGTGAGCTGAGCAGTCAGACAGATATATAATATATATAGATGATGCAGCACACTGGCCTGAGCCTGAGCAGTGCACACAGATATGGTATGTGACTGACTGAGTCACTGTGTGTATCGCTTTTTTCAGGCAGAGAACGGATATATTAAATAAACTGCACTGTGTGTCTGGTGGTCACTCACTATATAATATATTATGTACTCCTGGCTCCTGCTATAACCTATAACTGGCACTGCAGTAGTGCTCCCCAGTCTCCCCCACAATTATAAGCTGTGTGAGCTGAGCAGTCAGACAGATATATATAATATTATATATAGATAATAGATGATGCAGCACACTGGCCTGAGCCTGAGCAGTGCACACAGATATGGTATGTGACTGACTGAGTCACTGTGTGTATCGCTTTTTTCAGGCAGAGAACGGATATATTAAATAAACTGCACTGTGTGTCTGGTGGTCACTCACTATATAATATATTATGTACTCCTGGCTCCTGCTATAACCTATAACTGGCACTGCAGTAGTGCTCCCCAGTCTCCCCCACAATTATAAGCTGTGTGAGCTGAGCAGTCAGACAGATATATATAATATTATATATAGATAATAGATGATGCAGCACACTGGCCTGAGCCTGAGCAGTGCACACAGATATGGTATGTGACTGACTGAGTCACTGTGTGTATCTCTTTTTTCAGGCAGAGAACGGATATATTAAATAAACTGCACTGTGTGTCTGGTGGTCACTCACTATATAATATATTATGTACTCCTGGCTCCTGCTATAACCTATAACTGGCACTGCAGTAGTGCTCCCCAGTCTCCCCCACAATTATAAGCTGTGTGAGCTGAGCAGTCAGACAGATATATATAATATTATATATAGATAATAGATGATGCAGCACACTGGCCTGAGCCTGAGCAGTGCACACAGATATGGTATGTGACTGAGTCACTGTGTGCTGTGTATCGCTTTTTTCAGGCAGAGAACGGATTATAAAGTAAACTGCACTGTCCTCACTAGTAAACTCTCTCCACTCAGTCTCTACACTTCTACAGTAACAGTACTCCTCCTAGTCAGCTCCAGTAAATCTCTCTCAGTCTCTTATAATCTAAATGGAGAGGACGCCAGCCACGTCCTCTCCCTATCAATCTCAATGCACGTGTGAAAATGGCGGCGACGCGCGGCTCCTTATATAGAATCCGAGTCTCGCGATAGAATCCGAGCCTCGCGAGAATCCGACAGCGTCATGATGACGTTCGGGCGCGCTCGGGTTAACCGAGCAAGGCGGGAAGATCCGAGTCTGCTCGGACCCGTGAAAAAAACCATGAAGTTCTGGCGGGTTCGGATTCAGAGAAACCGAACCCGCTCATCTCTAATACTAACACCGTTCTCTTGATGCATTCCATTTTGAAACATTGGGGCAGATCTATTAAGCCTGGTGAACTGATAAAGTGCAAGGTGATAAAGTACCAGCCAGTCAGCTCCTAACTGTCATTTTTCAAACCCAGCCTGTGACATGGCAATTAGGAGCTGATTGGCTGGTACTTTATCACCATGCAAATTATCATTTCACCAGGTTTAATAAATCGGCTGCTTACTCATTTATGTACGAGTAGTTAGAAGTAGAAGAACTCTAACAGAAACCACTAAGCTCATCTACAGCCACACCACACTGTATATGCCCAATATCACCTGATTTTAGGCCTGGTTTGTTCTTGGATGTGAGACCACCTGGGAATACCAGGTGCTGTAGGTAGTTTTATACTACCAACACCGTTCTCTTGATGCATTATATTTTGAAACTTATTCATTGATGTACCAGTAGTTAGAAGTAGAAGTTAGAAACAGCAAAAATCATCTACAGCCGCATCACACTGGATATGTCCAATCTAATCTGATGTTGGAAGCTAAGCAGTGTTGTGCCTGGTTAGTTTTTGGATTTCAGGTCCTGCCTTCTGGTTTGGCCATGGCACCTCGGAAATTCACCAAGGTCATGGCCGTGATGACGACCCTTCACCATCGGTGGACCAGGGAGGAATCTCTCCTCCCGATAAACATTCTGGAATTGCGGGCAGTGTTCAATTCATTGACACTGGCCCTGCCTCTAGTACAGAACAGGCCTGTTCAAGTACAATCGGACAACGACACCACGGTAGTGTACACAAATCATCAAGGCGGCACTCGAAATTGCATGGCAAAGCTGGAAGTATCAAAAATCCTCAGTTGGGTAGAACGTCATCTGCCAGCAATATCGGCAGTGTTCATTCCCGGAGTCCTCAACTGGGAAGCGGATTTCCTCAGTCGTCAGTACGTTCACGCTGGAGAGTGGAGAGGCCGCAGCAGAAATGTCTGCACTGGTGTCAGTAGGTGACTGAGGCAGGGATGACTGGGAGATAGTGGGTGACTGAAGCATGTATGACTGGGAGATAGTGGGTGACTGAGGCCGGGGTGACTGGGAGATAGTCAGTGACTAAGGCAGGGGTGATAGGGATATAGTGGATGACTGTGGCAGGGGTGACAGGGACAGTAGGAGACTGAGGCAGGGGTGACAGGGATAGTGGGTGACTGAGGCAGGGGTGATAGGGTGACAGTGGGTGACTGAGGCAGAGGTGACAGGGATAGTGGGTGACTGAGGTAGGGGTGATATGGAGATAGTGGTTGACTGAGGCAGGGGTGACAGAGATAGTGGGTGACTAAAGCAGGGGTGACTGGTATAGTGGGTGACTGAGGCAGGGGTCGCAGGTATAGTGGTTAACTGAGGCAGCGGTGACTGGGAGATAGTGGGTAACTGGGGCAGGGGTGACAGGGAAAGTGTGTGACTCAGGCAGGGGTGATAGGGAGATAGTGGGCAGCAGATCACTGCCTCGCTGACAGCAGCACATCCCTGCTTCACTGACAGCAGCACATCCCTGCCTCATTGACAGCAGCACATACCTGCCTCACTTATAGCAGCACATCCCTGCCTCACTGGCAGCAGCAGATCCCTGCCTCACTGGCAGCAGCAGATCACTGCTTCACTGACATCAGCACATCCCTGCCTCACTGGCAGCAGCAGATCCCTGCCTTACTGACAGCTGTATTCAGACCTGATCTCTGCTGTGCATATTCACACAACAGGAGATCAGGTCTGAAGTGTGTGTGTGTGTGTGCTGGTGCCGCAGTGCACCTGCACATGCCAGAGATGCGATCAGCATCTCTGCCCAGTGAGCGCCTCTGCCAACACATACTTATCTTGCATATGAGATCTCTTGATCATGAAGATAGTTCTCACAGGGTGAGGTTCATCCATTACATTTTAAAGTAGGAAGGTACAAATTACATATTCAAATTACATATATGTGCTGGATTCAAATGTTTTCCCCCCTTCCTTTCTCAATTGTGCCCATCAGCAGCTATTCTAATGTTGCTGCCAATGGGTGTGACACATTCATTTCTTCTGTGGGGTACACTGGACTCCGCAAGGATTCACATTGTGGTGTAGAGTAGGATCTTGATCTGAGGCACCAACAGGCTCAAAGCTTTTGACTGTTCCCAAGATGCTCAGCGCCCCCTGCTCTATAACCTCGCTTCCATGAACAGGGAGCTCAGTTTGTAGTTGGTGCCTTCAGTAGCAGGACACTTAACAGGGGGCTGCCTCAGGCAGCCTATACTTAGCTATTCATTTTGACAAGAAAAGAAGAACTTTTTTTATAAGAATGTACAAGGGCTGCAGCAGGCTAGGTCTAATAGACATCTTTACTGCAGCTCCGTCACTCCCAGCGGCGCAGTATACTCCCGTGCCCTGGTTGCTGGGTCACTGCAGCGGAGGCTCCGGTTTCTTCCTAAGGTCAGTCACACACACACCGCCCTCCGGGATCACGAGGCCGCTGATGAAAGGGAGGTAAGGGGCTTCTGTGCCCACACTATACCGTGATCCAGCATGGCTGTAGGGGGCGGGCCGTGTGCGCACTGGCGTGGACACTGATTACTGGGCAGCCGCTCCACTAGCCACCAGGGACAGTTAAGGAGCACAGCTCTGGGGGGTTTTCTCCTATATTAACCCCATTTTGTACTACCTGCAGTGCATTGTGATAGGTAATAGAGCCTGATTCAGGTTGGATTGCAATCACAATAAGCAATTCAACTGCAAAAATTGCTAAGAGCATACGCATGCGCCAGCATTTTCTGTGACTGTCAATCGGTGCGGGGGGGGGTCAGCAACACTCCATTTCAAAGTCGGAGATGGAGCGGTGCGGGGGCAGGGCTTCAACGGAGAAACAGGAGGCGTGGTCAGAGCGGCTGCATGACATCACATGCAGCCGTTGCGATCACAAAAATGGTGGCGGCTTCCTGCGCACACGTACAGTCTGCACCAACAGGAGGCTAACCCATTTTTTATGATCACGCTGAACTGCACTGGGACTGCAATTTCAGCGTGGTCAAGAAGGGAGGCGGCATGCTGGGTGGCCATGCCCTGTGATGGGTGGCCCCAGCATGCGAACCAAAGGATTGCAAATTCTGTTACTTAGCAGAATTTGCAATCCTTACTGAATTAGGCCATTGATTACAAAATTGTAAACAATATTTGAAGTTTTTCTTCAGGGACTAACACAAAAGATGCTTGGGGCTACTAACACATGGGTAAGCCACGTAAAGCTTCCCATGGGTCAGTGGCATCACAACGGGGTTGCGGCACACACCCGAGTGTCACCCGCCAAGTGGGGTGACACCAAAGTGCCGGCTCTTCTTCAGTGACAGAATATGGGTGTTTCACTGTGACATTACGTGCAACACCCAGTTTCTGTCACTGTGCAGGAGCCAGCACCACTCACACACTAGTCCCCGGGTACAGCCCCCAACCCCCGGGATACCCGCAGCAACAAAATGGTGATTCAGGCCACGCCCCTACCTATGAGACCATGCCTCCTTTTTACCATTGCGCTGCTTATCTGCGCGCACTGCATTACAATCTCCCTCGCCGCCTCTCTGGGTGTCACCAGTGATAGTGACACCTCTGCCATGCTTGTAGCAGCTGGTCCTAAGATCTACGCCTCCAGCCCTGAGTGTTTTCCCTTGTGACTTGTTGATCATCATAGCGAAGCAGATGCTTACAGAAAACTGCAGGGGTTTAGATTGAAAAGAAAAACATTGACGAACCCATCATTTCAGCGACAGGGTCTGCCACACGACTGACTGAAATGACTGGTTGGTTTGGGCCCCCACCAAAAAAGAATCAATCTCTCCTTGCACAAACTGGCTCTACAGAGGCAAGATGTCCACCTCATCATCCTCCGATTCCTCACCCCTTTCACTGTGTACATCCCCCTCCTCACAGATTATTAATTCGTCCCCACTGGAATCCACCATCTCAGATCCCTGTGTACTTTCTGGAGGCAATTGCTGGTGAATGTCTCCACGGAGGAATTGATTATAATTAATTTTGATGATCATCATCTTCTCCACATTTTCTGGAAGTAACCTCGTACGCCGATTGCTGACAAGGTGAGCGGCCGCACTAAACACTCTTTCGGAGTACACACTGGAGGGAGGGCAACTTAGGTAGAATAAAGCCAGTTTGTGCAAGGGCCTCCAAATTGCCTCTTTTTCTCCACCATTCTTTCAAAGGTGACAGAATCATATGCAGTGACAGTAGACGACATGTCAGTAATCGTTGCAAGGTCCTTCAGTCTGGACCAGATGTCAGCACTCACTCCAGACCCCCTACCAAGAACTCCTGTTGTCCCTGTACATCCACTGGAGATCTACCCTGAGAGATCTTCCGAGGAAATCTACTGGAAGAAACGTATTGTTTCAACAGGGAACAATGAAACGTATTTCCAATCCTGAGAGATCTTGGTAAACGTAACCGAAAGGCAACTGGGTTGACTCTTTTAATAATAAGAAATGGCCCAATAAATTTGGGTCCCAGTCTAGCTGAGGATTGTCGAAGCCTGATGTTGCGAGTCGACAACCACACCCTATCTCCCACCTTAAAAGTGCAAGGACGTCGGAGCCTGTCAGAAAATTTCTTCTCTCGAAAGGCCGCTTTTCTGAGAGCAAGGTGCACCTTTTTCCAAATGGCTCTGAGATGGGAGGTTAAGGTAAGCGAGGAGACTGAGGAATGATGAAAAAAAGAATTAGATCTGGGGTGAAAACCAAAAACTGAAAAGAATGGAGACTCTTTAGTGGAGGAATGACAAGAATTATTGTAAGCAAATTCAGCCAACGGAAGAAACTCGGACCAATCATTCTGGAGTTTGGCTGAATACAAGCGCAAATATTGTTTCAATGATTGGTTAACTCGTTCGGTTTGCCCGTTGGATTGTGGGTGGTAACCGGATGTTAACGACAATTTCATCTTCAATGAGGCACAAAAACATTTCCAGAATTGTGCGATGAATTGTGGACCCCGATCAGAAACAATATCAGTAGGCAACCCATGAAGCCTGAATACATGGCGGAGAAACAAAACTGCCAACCCTTGGGCAGAAGGCAATCGGGGAAGAGCAATAAAATGAGCCATTTTACTAAAACGGTCCACTACCACCCATATGACTCGGAATCCAGCTGAAAGGGGAAGGTCAACCACAAAATCCATGGAAATATGAGACCACGGCCGGAGAGGAACATTTACGGGCATAAGTTGCCCGATGGGCAAGGAACGGGGAACCTTATGCTGTGCACAAACCTGACTTGAATAAACAAATTCCTTGACGTCTTTAGAAAGACCAGGCCACCATACTGAGCGAGAGACTAACTCCAATGTCTTAGAGACTCCTGGATGCCCTGAAACTTTGTTATCATGGAATTCCGTTAAAACAGTAACTCTCAAAAACTCAGGGACGTAAAGACGACCAGCAGGAGTAATTCTAGGAGCTTGGTGTTGAAGCTGTTTTAACTGGGTAAATAAATCTTGTGTGAGGCCCGCCCAGATGACCGAAGATGGAAGTATGGGGGTAACAGGATTGTTATTGTGAACCGGAAGAAAGCTATGTGACAGGGCATCAGCCTTAGTATTCTTGGAACCAGGCCTGAAAGTGATTATAAATTTGAAACGCGTAAAAAATAATGCCCAACGTGCCTGCCGGGCATTAAGCCGCTTAGCCGATTCAATCTATTGCAGGTTCTTATGGTCAGTCAATACCGAAATAGTATGTTTTGCTCCCTCCAGCCAATGCCTCCACTCCTCGAAAGCCCATTTTACCGCCAGTAACTCCCGATTACCAATGTCATAGTTGGATTCAGCGGAGGAGAATTTCCTGGACATAAAGGCACAAGGATGTAACTCCAGAGACTCCGGATCCTTTTGAGAAAGGATAGCCCCCACTCCAACCTCCGAGGCATCAACCTCCACCACAAAGGGCAATTCCGGATTAGGATGTCAGAGGACTGGAGCCGAGACAAAGGCTTGTTTCAAGGCCCGGAAGGACAACTCAGCTTCACGCGACCAGTTGGTAGGATCCGCTCCTTTCTTTGTCAGAGCTACAATGGGAGCAACCAGGTCAGAAAAAGAATGAATGAACCTCCTATAATAATTCGCAAACCCTAAAAAACGCTTAATTGCTTTTAAATTGGTGGGTTGCGCCCAACTAAGGATGGCCTGGAGTTTCTTTGGTTCCATGGAAAATTATGTACCCTAAAAAAGATACTTCCGTGACATGAAACTCACACTTCTCCAGCTTGGCATATAAATGATTCTCACATAACTTTTGAAGAACCAGACGCACCTGGGTAACATGTTGTTCCATTGATTTAGAAAAAATCAGGATGTCGTCTAAGTAAACGACCACGAATTTCCCTAGGAAGTCACGGAGCACATCGTTAATGAGGTCTTGAAAAACTGCCGGAGCATTGGACAGGCCGAACGGCATCACCAGGTATTCGTAGTGACCCGACTGAGTACTGAAGGCCGTTTTCCACTCATCTCCAGATTTAATTCGGATGAGGTTGTACGCTCCTCTAAGGTCAATTTTAGAAAAAATCACAGCAGAACGTAACTGATCAAAGAGTACAGAAATCAACGGCAAAGGATAGGTGTTTTTAACTGAGATCTTATTCAGGGCTCTAAAATCAATGCAAGGTCTAAGCGAGCCATCCTTTTTCTCCACAAAGAAGAAGCCTGCACTTAAAGGAGATTTTGATGGTCTAATAAATCCTTTCTCAAGGCTCTCCTTTACATAATCATTCATAGCCGCAGTTTCTGGCCCGGATAATGCATATAATCTTCCCTTTGGCAATGCGGCACCAGGAATTAACTCAATAGCACAATCATAAGGCCGATGGGGAGGCAGAATGTCCGCATTGCCTTTGGAGAAAACATCAGCAAACTCCTGGTATTCCACCGGAATGAGTTCTGGAATGATAGCTGCTACTCTGACTGGAAACGTGATACATTCCTTATCACAAAAAGTACCCCAATGTGAAATCTTCCCCGACCGCCAATCAATGGTGGGATTATGAAAGGCCAGCCAAGGGTGACCCAGAACAACTGGAACTGCTGGGCAATGTGTAAGAAAGAACTCGATTTTCTCGGAATGTAGAGCTCCTACTGTAAGTAGTACAGGGGGTGTACGGAGAGAAATAATCCCATTAGACAGCGGACTCCCATCTAAGCCATGCATGGTGACACACCTACCCTACAAGGTGAAAAAGCCTGAGGTAACCTTTGAGGGGGTCACATGAGCTGAACGAGTTATGTGAAAAAGCTTGGGAATCTCCAGATAAAAGACTGCAGATTTCCAAAAGGATTCTTATGGCGTATCCTTTCCCATCAATGGATAGGTTACGATGGGAATCCTACCCTAGGGTGGACAAAGCATTAACACGCTTATCCAAGAAGGTAGCCCTCCCGTCCCAGTATACGGCTACCCTCAAAGAGTCTGCTGACCGCAAACAGGAGATTACCCTGAAGTCCATTTATACACATTCAGGTACCTTACTCAGACCGGCAATTGCGTCGGCCTGGGTGTGTAGTGCTGTAGCGGCATGGACGGATACCTTATCTGAGGGGATGGATACCCTAGATAAGGATACTATTTTATTGACCCTGGGGCATATAAGAGATGCCGGGCATTAAGCCGCTTAGCCGATTCAATCTATTGCAGGTTCTTATGGTCAGTCAATACCGAAATAGTATGTTTTGCTCCCTCCAGCCAATGCCTCCACTCCTCGAAAGCCCATTTTACCGCCAGTAACTCCCGATTACCAACGTCATAGTTGGATTCAGCGGAGGAGAATTTCCTGGACATAAAGGCACAAGGATGTAACTCCAGAGACTCCGGATCCTTTTGAGAAAGGATAGCCCCCACTCCAACCTCCGAGGCATCAACCTCCACCACAAAGGGCAATTCCGGATTAGGATGTCAGAGGACTGGAGCCGAGACAAAGGCTTGTTTCAAGGCCCGGAAGGACAACTCAGCTTCACGCGACCAGTTGGTAGGATCCGCTCCTTTCTTTGTCAGAGCTACAATGGGAGCAACCAGGTCAGAAAAAGAATGAATGAACCTCCTATAATAATTCGCAAACCCTAAAAAACGCTTAATTGCTTTTAAATTGGTGGGTTGCGCCCAACTAAGGATGGCCTGGAGTTTCTTTGGTTCCATGGAAAATTATGTACCCTAAAAAAGATACTTCCGTGACATGAAACTCACACTTCTCCAGCTTGGCATATAAATGATTCTCACATAACTTTTGAAGAACCAGACGCACCTGGGTAACATGTTGTTCCATTGATTTAGAAAAAATCAGGATGTCGTCTAAGTAAACGACCACGAATTTCCCTAGGAAGTCACGGAGCACATCGTTAATGAGGTCTTGAAAAACTGCCGGAGCATTGGACAGGCCGAACGGCATCACCAGGTATTCGTAGTGACCCGACTGAGAACTGAAGGCCGTTTTCCACTCATCTCCAGATTTAATTCGGATGAGGTTGTACGCTCCTCTAAGGTCAATTTTAGAAAAAATCACAGCAGAACGTAACTGATCAAAGAGTACAGAAATCAACGGCAAAGGATAGGTGTTTTTAACTGAGATCTTATTCAGGGCTCTAAAATCAATGCAAGGTCTAAGCGAGCCATCCTTTTTCTCCACAAAGAAGAAGCCTGCACTTAAAGGAGATTTTGATGGTCTAATAAATCCTTTCTCAAGGCTCTCCTTTACATAATCATTCATAGCCGCAGTTTCTGGCCCGGATAATGCATATAATCTTCCCTTTGGCAATGCGGCACCAGGAATTAACTCAATAGCACAATCATAAGGCCGATGGGGAGGCAGAATGTCCGCATTGCCTTTGGAGAAAACATCAGCAAACTCCTGGTATTCCACCGGAATGAGTTCTGGAATGATAGCTGCTACTCTGACTGGAAACGTGATACATTCCTTATCACAAAAAGTACCCCAATGTGAAATCTTCCCCGACCGCCAATCAATGGTGGGATTATGAAAGGCCAGCCAAGGGTGACCCAGAACAACTGGAACTGCTGGGCAATGTGTAAGAAAGAACTCGATTTTCTCGGAATGTAGAGCTCCTACTGTAAGTAGTACAGGGGGTGTACGGAGAGAAATAATCCCATTAGACAGCGGACTCCCATCTAAGCCATGCATGGTGACACACCTACCCAAAGGTAACTGAGGAATGCCTAAGGCCTTAGCCCAAGTTAAATCCATAAAGTTTCCTGCAGCTCCACTGTCAACAAAAGCCGACACCAAAGAACTGAGGCTGCCAAAGGAAACTTTAACTGGGACTAAAAGGGAGTTATTCGAGGAGATAAGCTGCAGACCTAGGTGAACCCCCTCACAATTCACCTGGTCAAAGCGTTTCCCGACTTGTTCGGACAATTACGAGCAAAATGTCCCTTACCCCCACAGTACAGACAAAGACCAGAATTTTGCCTTCTGGCTCTTTCTTCAGGAGACAGCCGGGAGAGACCCATCTGCATGGTCTCCTCTACGTCTTCAGGAATGGAATATACACACGGACTTGTCCTTACAGGTGCTCCTTTTTCAGCCCTCCGCTCTCTGAGACGACGATCAATCTTAATAGAAAGCTCCATGAGTTTATCGAGAGTCTCAGGAGCAGGGTACTGAAGGAGACTGTCTTTTATAGACTCTGATAAGCCGAGGCGAAACTGACTGCGCAGGGCTGGGTCATTCCAGCCACAGTCGTTCGACCAACGGCGAAACTCCGTACAATAAACCTCTGCAGGATTTCTACCCTGTCTGAGAGGGCGCAACTGACTTTCAGCGGACGCCTCTCTATCAGGGTCATCATACAAGAGCCCTAAAGACTCAAAAAAAGCGTCAATTGACAACAATGCCGGATCCTCTGCTCTTAAACCAAATGCCCAGGTCTGAGGATCCCCCTGGAGCAAAGAAATAATAAACCCGACCCGCTGAGATTCAGTACCCGAGGAAGTCGGTCTTAAACGAAAATAAAGTTTACAGGATTCTTTAAAATTAAAAAACTCTTTTCTATCACCAGAAAAACGGTCAGGCAAATGCATCTTTGGTTCAGGGACTACCCTTGGGGAAGCTCGCAAAAGATCTTCCTGCGACTTCACCCGAAGAGAAAGATCCTGAACCATCTGAGTAAGTTCTTGAATCTGGCTGACTAAGAGCTGACCAGGATTTGGCCCTAAACCTGTTGGATTCATGAGGCCGATAAACTCTCACAAAACTGAATGAGAAAAAATTAAACCCCGTTTAATTTTAAGTTTTGGTATGGCCGGTAATAATGTTATGATTCCAGCACTCTGGTCAGAGAAGATCTTATGGCAAGGACTGGAGCACTGGAACGGAATGCTGGGGAAGGGAGCAGGACAGGAAAATAGCCCCTGGCGCCCTAACTCTGTTGTCTCACCCGTGTTGTCAGAAATCCCCTGCAAGACTATGGTTTCTTGAGCCCTTGGCAGCCGCGTTTGAAGGGCGGATTATGTCTGCCCAACTTCGATGCCCCCCCGGTCTTAATGAGAGACAAAGGGAAACCTGAGACAGGGTGATAACAAGAGGCCCTCTAACTAAACAACCAGGCCAGGGGCTAAGCAAACTCAAAACTATAATATGTGCGGAGAAACCGCCAGGAAACAGGACAACCAAAATATCCACTTGTCCAATTCTCCTACCCGGCACCGCCAAGTACCAGAGAGGACTTGTGGAAGCGGAACCATCCGCAAATGCTCCAAACACAAAATATAAAAGGTAAAGCGGCTGAGCCGCAACACACGGCAGAGCCGCAACTCACGAACACCACTGGATATAAAACGGTGATCAGTCAGGACTCCAGGGAACCAAACGACCTCTTGGGATGAGATGACAACTCCCGAATACCGGACTTCTGCGGACTGGAATGACCGGATACAGCAGGACTGGAAACAGACTCTCAGCAAACAAAGGCAGCATGCAGGAAGCTATTACCGGCGTCTGTGAGAAGCCCTGGGAGTGTATTTAACAAGGAGTCCTCCAATCAGCTGCTAAAGGCTGATTAGAATAAATGCCGTGCAGCTGCCTTGCTGCACGGCCAGAGAGCAGGTGAATATCTTAATTTCCTAAAGCCTAGCAACGGGGAACGCGGTCCGCCAGTGGCGTCCCCGTTGCTAGGGTCCGTGCGGCTCAGCGCGCCCGGCGTCTAGCGTTGCTAGGGAGCCGGCGGCTGTACGTGCACGGCGTCTCTAGTTGCTAGGCGCCGGGCCGCGCAGACCATCAAGCGGACCCCGGCGCCTAACAGTATGACTCCCAAAAACAACAACCGCGTCATTGGGACCAACTGCGATTTTGGCAAGTTTAGGAGCCAACCATGTTGTTGAAGACACTGGAGTCAGAATCCGTGTCGGTATCTGTGTCAACAATCTGGATAGTGGGCGCTTATGAGACCCTGACAGTCCCTGCAACATAGGATCAGGCATGGGTTGAAACCCTGACTGTCCCAAAGCTTCTGCCTTGTCTAATCTTTTGTGCAATGAGTTTACACTAGCATTTAAAACATTCCACATATCCATCCAATCAGCTGTCTGGCTATCAGAGGATGATCTCTGCTCCTGCGATCTTGAAGAGGATGCAGACCTCTTCTCTCTTCTCCTTCCTCTACCTGCAAAGAAAGGGGAATCTTAACTTCTTGCATATCTATTGGGCCGAAATGACTGCATCAGATAATGATGCGTCTTCATCCGTTGGGAGGGAACATAGGGCAAGAAGGTTGACTTACCTGCGGGAGCTGCCGAGATCAAATTAACTAGGCAGTCACCAAACAAGGCTTCACCTTCATAGGGAAGAGACTCCCTTTCTTCTTGGAGTCAGCATCAGAATTCTCTTGGTGAATCCACAATGCCCTCCTATCCGACACTGCCATGAAATTGGCCCGTGAACTCAAGAGTCCTATACCCCTTGCAGTCTCACGTAAGTATGCTGCAGTGTCCTTGATATGATACAACGTAAGGAGTATCCCATCTCTCCAGGGTATCTATATCGGATGACAAGGTATTCGACCAATTCTTGAATACTACTACTCACCCATGCACATGTAATGGCAGGTCTAAGTAATGTACCCGTGGTTACATAACTAGAAATAATGTAGCTTCCTGCATACGATCCGCTGGATTTGTGACAGGGCCCCGTGCAGAACAGGGGGTGACTCCCACTTTATTCTGTCCGCGGCGGGAAATGAATAAACAACCAGAATCCTTTTGGGGATTTGAAACCATCTTGTCGAGCTGGCCCAGACTTTCTCAAACAGAGATGGAGGAACGTTACATCAGCTTTCATTATATATCTATATATACATACATATAGACCCCTTTGTCAGGAACAGCAGGGTCTTCAGTGATTTTAATATGCCCTTAATATCCACAATCATGTACTGAATGCTCCTTGCCAATATTGGATCTAATCAGGAAACATTATGGTCGACATAAGTATCAGTATCCGTGTCAGTATCAGTGTGTAGTAACTGGGCAAAATAACATTTTTGCGACCCAGCGGGGCCTGAGGGAAAAGAAACATAGCCATGAATATCACATCTATTCTCTACGTCTGTGTCTGGGACACAGATTTATCCAACCTTACTCTGATATTACTGAAACATTTACCAAGTCAGTTATTGGTGGTGCCAACAGGGCCACCATCATATGTCTGCATTCCTAATATAGTTTCCTCTTGGGAAAAACATTCAGCCACCGACATGTTGACACACATATACCAAGTACCCACAGACACACCGGCTTATGGGGGACAGACCGTCAGTAAATCTGTCAGAGGGACACAGAGGATTTTTCAGCTCACAATCCAGCGCCAAAAGTACACAGTCTGGGAAATAATAAACTCTATAGTGATAGACTTGTAATGCTCTAAAGATGTTCTGGTGAGGTGAGGAAGAAGCCCCGCCGCTGTAATGGCGCGTATCTGTCCCGCTCAGAAATAATTAATTACGCTAGTGGGGTAAGGACAGTGCCCAGGCACTAATGTCCACTTTTTCCAGCCTTTTGTGAGGAATTTATGCTGCCCAGGGTGCCCCCACCCCCCCCCTGTGCCCTGCACCCTGCAGTGCCTGTGTTTGTGTGTGAGCATGGCGCGCAGCGTTCCGCTCGCTGCTCGGTACCTCAGAATGCCGTCACTGAAGAAGAAGTCTCTGTTCTTCTGCTACTCACCTGTCTTCTGGCTCTGTAAGGGGGTGACGGCAGGCTTCGGGAGTGTGCATCTAGGCGTACCCAGCGATCAGCACCCTCAGGAGCTAATGGTGTCCTGTCAGCCTGAAGCAGAGCCATTGAACTCACTAGAAGTTGGTCATACTTCTCTCCCCTAAGTCCCACGAAGCAGGGAGACTGTTGCCAGCAGCCTCCCTGAAAATAAAAAAAACTAACAAGTCTTTTCAGAGAAACTCAGTAGAGCTCCCCTGTAGTGCATCCAGTATCACTGCGCACAATACTAAAACTGGAGTCTGGAGGAGGGGCATAGAGGGAGGAGACAGTTCACACCCTTTGAAAGTCTTAAAGTGCCCATGTCTCCTGCGGATCCCGTCTATACCCCATGGTTCTTAATGTGACCCCAGCATCCTCTAGGACGTATGAGAAAACAAATAACGCACACACGAGGAGGAGAGAACTAAGGAAGCTATAAGGAGAAGAGGGGAGGGAGGGGGGGTTGAAAGGTAAGGTAGTAAAGGCATATTGGATAAACTACAACCTTATAGATATTCATTAATGTACCAGTAGTTAGAAGTAGAAGAGCTCTAACAGAAACCACAAAGCTTATCTAAAGCCACACCACACTGGATATGCCCAATCTCATTTGATTTTTGAAGCAAAGCAGTATTGGACTTTGTTAATACATGGATGGGAGACTGCTTGGTAGTATCAGATTCTTTAGGTGTTTTTAAACTACCAACACCATTTTCTTGGTACATTTAATTTTTACATGTATTCTTTTATGTACCAGAAGTTAGAAGTAGAAGAGCTGTAACAGAAACCACCAGCTCATCTACAGCCACAGCACACTGGATTTGCCCAATCTCTCCTGATCATGGAAGCTGAGCAGTGTTGGTCCTGGTTTTAGTACTTGGATGGGAGACCACAAGGAAATACCAGGAGCTGTGTGTATTTTTTCAATACTAACTAGAGATGAGCGCCTGAAATTTTTCGGGTTTTGTGTTTTGGTTTTGGGTTCGGTTCCGCGGCCGTGTTTTGGGTTCGAACGCGTTTTGGCAAAACCTCACCGAATTTTTTTTGTCGGATTCGGGTGTGTTTTGGATTCGGGTGTTTTTTTCAAAAAACACTAAAAAACAGCTTAAATCATAGAATTTGGGGGTCATTTTGATCCCAAAGTATTATTAACCTCAAAAACCATAATTTACACTCATTTTCAGTCTATTCTGAATACCTCACACCTCACAATATTATTTTTAGTCCTAAAATTTGCACCGAGGTCGCTGTGTGAGTAAGATAAGCGACCCTAGTGGCCGACACAAACACCGGGCCCATCTAGGAGTGGCACTGCAGTGTCACGCAGGATGTCCCTTCCAAAAAACCCTCCCCAAACAGCACATGACGCAAAGAAAAAAAGAGGCGCAATGAGGTAGCTGTGTGAGTAAGATTAGCGACCCTAGTGGCCGACACAAACACCGGGCCCATCTAGGAGTGGCACTGCAGTGTCACGCAGGATGTCCCTTCCAAAAAACCCTCCCCAAACAGCACATGACGCAAAGAAAAAATGAGGCGCAATGAGGTAGCTGTGTGAGTAAGATTAGCGACCCTAGTGCAGAAGAAGACACAAACACCGGGCCCATCTAGGAGTGGCACTGCAGTGTCACGCAGGATGTCCCTTCCAAAAAACCCTCCCCAAACAGCACATGACGCAAAGAAAAAAAGAGGCGCAATGAGGTAGCTGTGTGAGTAAGATTAGCGACCCTAGTGGCCGACACAAACACCGGGCCCATCTAGGAGTGGCACTGCAGTGTCACGCAGGATGTCCCTTCCAAAAAACCCTCCCCAAACAGCACATGACGCAAAGAAAAAAAGAGGCGCAATGAGGTAGCTGACTGTGTGAGTAAGATTAGCGACCCTAGTGGCCGACACAAACACCGGGCCCATCTAGGAGTGGCACTGCAGTGTCACGCAGGATGGCCCTTCCAAAAAACCCTCCCCAATCAGCACATGATGCAAAGAAAAAGAAAAGAAAAAAGAGGTGCAAGATGGAATTGTCCTTGGGCCCTCCCACCCACCCTTATGTTGTATAAACAAAACAGGACATGCACACTTTAACCAACCCATCATTTCAGTGACAGGGTCTGCCACACGACTGTGACTGATATGACGGGTTGGTTTGGACCCCCCCCAAAAAAGAAGCAATTAATCTCTCATTGCACAAACTGGCTCTACAGAGGCAAAATGTCCACCTCATCTTCACCCTCCGATATATCACCGTGTACATCCCCCTCCTCACAGATTATCAATTCGTCCCCACTGGAATCCACCATCTCAGCTCCCTGTGTACTTTGTGGAGGCAATTGCTGCTGGTCAATGTCTCCGCGGAGGAATTGATTATAATTCATTTTAATGAACATCATCTTCTCCACATTTTCTGGATGTAACCTCGTACGCCGATTGCTGACAAGGTGAGCGGCGGCACTAAACACTCTTTCGGAGTACACACTTGTGGGAGGGCAACTTAGGTAGAATAAAGCCAGTTTGTGCAAGGGCCTCCAAATTGCCTCTTTTTCCTGCCAGTATAAGTACGGACTGTGTGACGTGCCTACTTGGATGCGGTCACTCATATAATCCTCCACCATTCTATCAATGTTGAGAGAATCATATGCAGTGACAGTAGACGACATGTCCGTAATCGTTGTCAGGTCCTTCAGTCCGGACCAGATGTCAGCATCAGCAGTCGCTCCAGACTGCCCTGCATCACCGCCAGCGGGTGGGCTCGGAATTCTGAGCCTTTTCCTCGCACCCCCAGTTGCGGGAGAATGTGAAGGAGGAGATGTTGACAGGTCGCGTTCCGCTTGACTTGACAATTTTGTCACCAGCAGGTCTTTCAACCCCAGCAGACTTGTGTCTGCCGGAAAGAGAGATCCAAGGTAGGCTTTAAATCTAGGATCGAGCACGGTGGCCAAAATGTAGTGCTCTGATTTCAACAGATTGACCACCCGTGAATCCTTGTTAAGCGAATTAAGAGCTCCATCCACAAGTCCCACATGCCTAGCGGAATCGCTCCGTGTTAGCTCCTCCTTCAATGTCTCCAGCTTCTTCTGCAAAAGCCTGATGAGGGGAATGACCTGACTCAGGCTGGCAGTGTCTGAACTGACTTCACGTGTGGCAAGTTCAAAGGGCATCAGAACCTTGCACAACGTTGAAATCATTCTCCACTGCGCTTGAGACAGGTGCATTCCACCTACTATATCGTGCTCAATTGTATAGGCTTGAATGGCCTTTTGCTGCTCCTCCAACCTCTGAAGCAAATAGAGGGTTGAATTCCACCTCGTTACCACTTCTTGCTTCAGATGATGGCAGGGCAGGTTCAGTAGTTTTTGGTGGTGCTCCAGTCTTCTGTACGTGGTGCCTGTACGCCGAAAGTGTCCCGCAATTCTTCTGGCCACCGACAGCATCTCTTGCACGCCCCTGTCGTTTTTTAAAAAATTCTGCACCACCAAATTCAAGGTATGTGCAAAACATGGGACGTGCTGGAATTTGCCCATATTTAATGCACACACAATATTGCTGGCGTTGTCCGATGCCACAAATCCACAGGAGAGTCCAATTGGGGTAAGCCATTCCGCGATGATCTTCCTCAGTTGCCGTAAGAGGTTTTCAGCTGTGTGCGTATTCTGGAAAGCGGTGATACAAAGCGTAGCCTGCCTAGGAAAGAGTTGGCGTTTGCGAGATGCTGCTACTGGTGCCGCCGCTGCTGTTCTTGCGGCGGGAGTCCATACATCTACCCAGTGGGCTGTCACAGTCATATAGTCCTGACCCTGCCCTGCTCCACTTGTCCACATGTCCGTGGTTAAGTGGACATTGGGTACAACTGCATTTTTTAGGACACTGGTGAGTCTTTTTCTGACGTCCGTGTACATTCTCGGTATCGCCTGCCTAGAGAAGTGGAACCTAGATGGTATTTGGTAACGGGGGCACACTGCCTCAATAAATTGTCTAGTTCCCTGTGAACTAACGGCGGATACCGGACGCACGTCTAACACCAACATAGTTGTCAAGGCCTCAGTTATCCGCTTTGCAGTAGGATGACTGCTGTGATATTTCATCTTCCTCGCAAAGGACTGTTGAACAGTCAATTGCTTACTGGAAGTAGTACAAGTGGGCTTACGACTTCCCCTCTGGGATGACCATCGACTCCCAGCGGCAACAACAGCAGCGCCAGCAGCAGTAGGCGTTACACGCAAGGATGCATCGGAGGAATCCCAGGCAGGAGAGGACTCGTCAGAATTGCCAGTGACATGGCCTGCAGGACTATTGGCATTCCTGGGGAAGGAGGAAATTGACACTGAGGGAGTTGGTGGGGTGGTTTGCGTGAGCTTGGTTACAAGAGGAAGGGATTTACTGGTCAGTGGACTGCTTCCGCTGTCACCCAAAGTTTTTGAACTTGTCACTGACTTATTATGAATGCGCTGCAGGTGACGTATAAGGGAGGATGTTCCGAGGTGGTTAACGTCCTTACCCCTACTTATTACAGCTTGACAAAGGGAACACACGGCTTGACACCTGTTGTCCGCATTTCTGGTGAAATACCTCCACACCGAAGAGCTGATTTTTTTGGTATTTTCACCTGGCATGTCAACGGCCATATTCCTCCCACGGACAACAGGTGTCTCCCCGGGTGCCTGACTTAAACAAACCACCTCACCATCAGAATCCTCCTGGTCAATTTCCTCCCCAGCGCCAGCAACACCCATATCCTCCTCATCCTGGTGTACTTCAACACTGACATCTTCAATCTGACTATCAGGAACTGGACTGCGGGTGCTCCTTCCAGCACTTGCAGGGGGCGTGCAAATGGTGGAAGGCGCATGCTCTTCACGTCCAGTGTTGGGAAGGTCAGGCATCGCAACCGACACAATTGGACTCTCCTTGTGGATTTGGGATTTCGAAGAATGCACAGTTCTTTGCTGTGCTGCTTTTGCCAGCTTGAGTCTTTTCATTTTTCTAGCGAGAGGCTGAGTGCTTCCATCCTCATGTGAAGCTGAACCACTAGCCATGAACATAGGCCAGGGCCTCAGCCGTTCCTTGCCACTCCGTGTGGTAAATGGCATATTGGCAAGTTTACGCTTCTCCTCCGACAATTTTATTTTAGGTTTTGGAGTCCTTTTTTTTCTGATATTTGGTGTTTTGGATTTGACATGCTCTGTACTATGACATTGGGCATCGGCCTTGGCAGACGACGTTGCTGGCATTTCATCGTCTCGGCCATGACTAGTGGCAGCAGCTTCAGCACGAGGTGGAAGTGGATCTTGATCTTTCCCTAATTTTGGAACCTCAACATTTTTGTTCTCCATATTTTAATAGGCACAACTAAAAGGCACCTCAGGTAAACAATGGAGATGGATACTAGTATACAATTATGGACTGCCTGCCGACTGCAGACACAGAGGTAGCCACAGCCGTGAACTACCGTACTGTACTGTGTCTGCAGCTAATATAGACTGGTTGATAAAGAGAAGATGTCTATGTAACTATGTATGTATAAAGAAGACTGAAAAAAATCCACGGTTAGGTGGTATACAATTATGGACGGACTGCCTGCCGAGTGCAGACACAGAGGTAGCCACAGCCGTGAACTACCGTACTGTACTGTGTCTGCAGCTAATATAGACTGGTTGATAAAGAGAAGATGTCTATGTAACTATGTATGTATAAAGAAGAATGAAAAAAAACCACGGTTAGGTGGTATACAATTATGGACGGACTGCCTGCCGAGTGCAGACACAGAGGTAGCCACAGCCGTGAACTACCGTACTGTACTGTGTCTGCAGCTAATATAGACTGGTTGATAAAGAGAAGATGTCTATGTAACTATGTATGTATAAAGAAGAATGGAAAAAATCCACGGTTAGGTGGTATTACAATTATGGACGGACTGCCTGCCGAGTGCAGAGACACAGAGGTAGCCACAGCCGTGAACTACCGTACTGTGTCTGCTGCGACTGGATGATAAATGATATAAAAAATATATATATATCACTACTGCAGCCGGACAGGTATATATTATATATTATATAATGACGGACCTGCTGGACACTGTCTGTCAGCAGAATGAGTTTTATTTTTATAGAATAAAAAAAAAAAAACACACAAGTGAAGTCACACGACGAGTGTTTAACTTTTTCAGGCAATCACAATATAAGTATACTACTAACTATACTGGTGGTCAGTGTGGTCAGGTCACTGGTCAGTCACACTGGCAGTGGCACTCCTGCAGCAAAAGTGTGCACTGTTTAATTTTAATATAATATGTACTCCTGGCTCCTGCTATAACCTATAACTGGCACTGCAGTAGTGCTCCCCAGTCTCCCCCACAATTATAAGCTGTGTGAGCTGAGCAGTCAGACAGATATATAATATATATAGATGATGCAGCACACTGGCCTGAGCCTGAGCAGTGCACACAGATATGGTATGTGACTGACTGAGTCACTGTGTGTATCGCTTTTTTCAGGCAGAGAACGGATATATTAAATAAACTGCACTGTGTGTCTGGTGGTCACTCACTATATAATATATTATGTACTCCTGGCTCCTGCTATAACCTATAACTGGCACTGCAGTAGTGCTCCCCAGTCTCCCCCACAATTATAAGCTGTGTGAGCTGAGCAGTCAGACAGATATATATAATATTATATATAGATAATAGATGATGCAGCACACTGGCCTGAGCCTGAGCAGTGCACACAGATATGGTATGTGACTGACTGAGTCACTGTGTGTATCGCTTTTTTCAGGCAGAGAACGGATATATTAAATAAACTGCACTGTGTGTCTGGTGGTCACTCACTATATAATATATTATGTACTCCTGGCTCCTGCTATAACCTATAACTGCAAATTCTGCTAAGTAACAGAATTTGCAATCCTTTGGTTCGCATGCTGGGGCCACCCATCACAGGGCATGGCCACCCAGCATGCCGCCTCCCTTCTTGACCACGCTGAAATTGCAGTCCCAGTGCAGTTCAGCGTGATCATAAAAAATGGGTTAGCCTCCTGTTGGTGCAGACTGTACGTGTGCGCAGGAAGCCGCCACCATTTTTGTGATCGCAACGGCTGCATGTGATGTCATGCAGCCGCTCTGACCACGCCTCCTGTTTCTCCGTTGAAGCCCTGCCCCCGCACCGCTCCATCTCCGACTTTGAAATGGAGTGTTGCTGACCCCCCCCCGCACCGATTGACAGTCACAGAAAATGCAGGCGCATGCGTATGCTCTTAGCAATTTTTGCAGTTGAATTGCTTATTGTGATTGCAATCCAACCTGAATCAGGCTCTATTACCTATCACAATGCACTGCAGGTAGTACAAAATGGGGTTAATATAGGAGAAAACCCCCCAGAGCTGTGCTCCTTAACTGTCCCTGGTGGCTAGTGGAGCGGCTGCCCAGTAATCAGTGTCCACGCCAGTGCGCACACGGCCCGCCCCCTACAGCCATGCTGGATCACGGTATAGTGTGGGCACAGAAGCCCCTTACCTCCCTTTCATCAGCGGCCTCGTGATCCCGGAGGGCGGTGTGTGTGTGACTGACCTTAGGAAGAAACCGGAGCCTCCGCTGCAGTGACCCAGCAACCAGGGCACGGGAGTATACTGCGCCGCTGGGAGTGACGGAGCTGCAGTAAAGATGTCTATTAGACCTAGCCTGCTGCAGCCCTTGTACATTCTTATAAAAAAAGTTCTTCTTTTCTTGTCAAAATTAATAGCTAAGTATAGGCTGCCTGAGGCAGCCCCCTGTTAAGTGTCCTGCTACTGAAGGCACCAACTACAAACTGAGCTCCCTGTTCATGGAAGCGAGGTTATAGAGCAGGGGGCGCTGAGCATCTTGGGAACAGTCAAAAGCTTTGAGCCTGTTGGTGCCTCAGATCAAGATCCTACTCTACACCACAATGTGAATCCTTGCGGAGTCCAGTGTACCCCACAGAAGAAATGAATGTGTCACACCCATTGGCAGCAACATTAGAATAGCTGCTGATGGGCACAATTGAGAAAGGAAGGGGGGAAAACATTTGAATCCAGCACATATATGTAATTTGAATATGTAATTTGTACCTTCCTACTTTAAAATGTAATGGATGAACCTCACCCTGTGAGAACTATCTTCATGATCAAGAGATCTCATATGCAAGATAAGTATGTGTTGGCAGAGGCGCTCACTGGGCAGAGATGCTGATCGCATCTCTGGCATGTGCAGGTGCACTGCGGCACCAGCACACACACACACACTTCAGACCTGATCTCCTGTTGTGTGAATATGCACAGCAGAGATCAGGTCTGAATACAGCTGTCAGTAAGGCAGGGATCTGCTGCTGCCAGTGAGGCAGGGATGTGCTGATGTCAGTGAAGCAGTGATCTGCTGCTGCCAGTGAGGCAGGGATCTGCTGCTGCCAGTGAGGCAGGGATGTGCTGCTATAAGTGAGGCAGGTATGTGCTGCTGTCAATGAGGCAGGGATGTGCTGCTGTCAGTGAAGCAGGGATGTGCTGCTGTCAGCGAGGCAGTGATCTGCTGCCCACTATCTCCCTATCACCCCTGCCTGAGTCACACACTTTCCCTGTCACCCCTGCCCCAGTTACCCACTATCTCCCAGTCACCGCTGCCTCAGTTAACCACTATACCTGCGACCCCTGCCTCAGTCACCCACTATACCAGTCACCCCTGCTTTAGTCACCCACTATCTCTGTCACCCCTGCCTCAGTCAACCACTATCTCCATATCACCCCTACCTCAGTCACCCACTATCCCTGTCACCTCTGCCTCAGTCACCCACTGTCACTCTATCACCCCTGCCTCAGTCACCCACTATCCCTGTCACCCCTGCCTCAGTCTCCTACTGTCCCTGTCACCCCTGCCACAGTCATCCACTATATCCCTATCACCCCTGCCTTAGTCACTGACTATCTCCCAGTCACCCCGGCCTCAGTCACCCACTATCTCCCAGTCATACATGCTTCAGTCACCCACTATCTCCCAGTCATCCCTGCCTCAGTCACCTACTGACACCAGTGCAGACATTTCTGCTGCGGCCTCTCCACTCTCCAGCGTGAACGTACTGACGACTGAGGAAATCCGCTTCCCAGTTGAGGACTCCGGGAATGAACACTGCCGATATTGCTGGCAGATGACGTTCTACCCAACTGAGGATTTTTGATACTTCCAGCTTTGCCATGCAATTTCGAGTGCCGCCTTGATGATTTGTGTACACTACCGTGGTGTCGTTGTCCGATTGTACTTGAACAGGCCTGTTCTGTACTAGAGGCAGGGCCAGTGTCAATGAATTGAACACTGCCCGCAATTCCAGAATGTTTATCGGGAGGAGAGATTCCTCCCTGGTCCACCGATGGTGAAGGGTCGTCATCACGGCCATGACCTTGGTGAATTTCCGAGGTGCCATGGCCAAACCAGAAGGCAGGACCTGAAATCCAAAAACTAACCAGGCACAACACTGCTTAGCTTCCAACATCAGATGAGATTGGACATATCCAGTGTGATGCGGCTGTAGATGATTTTTGCTGTTTCTAACTTCTACTTCTAACTACTGGTACATCAATGAATAAGTTTCAAAATATAATGCATCAAGAGAACGGTGTTGGTAGTATAAAACTACCTACAGCACCTGGTATTCCCAGGTGGTCTCACATCCAAGAACAAACCAGGCCTAAAATCAGGTGATATTGGGCATATACAGTGTGGTGTGGCTGTAGATGAGCTTAGTGGTTTCTGTTAGAGTTCTTCTACTTCTAACTACTCGTACATAAATGAGTAAGCAGCCGATTTATTAAACCTGGTGAAATGATAATTTGCATGGTGATAAAGTACCAGCCAATCAGCTCCTAATTGCCATGTCACAGGCTGGGTTTGAAAAATGACAGTTAGGAGCTGACTGGCTGGTACTTTATCACCTTGCACTTTATCAGTTCACCAGGCTTAATAGATCTGCCCCAATGTTTCAAAATGGAATGCATCAAGAGAACGGTGTTAGTATTAGAGATGAGCGGGTTCGGTTTCTCTGAATCCGAACCCGCCAGAACTTCATGGTTTTTTTCACGGGTCCGAGCAGACTCGGATCTTCCCGCCTTGCTCGGTTAACCCGAGCGCGCCCGAACGTCATCATGACGCTGTCGGATTCTCGCGAGGCTCGGATTCTATCGCGAGACTCGGATTCTATATAAGGAGCCGCGCGTCGCCGCCATTTTCACACGTGCATTGAGATTGATAGGGAGAGGACGTGGCTGGCGTCCTCTCCATTTAGATTATAAGAGACTGAGAGAGATTTACTGGAGCTGACTAGGAGGAGTACTGTTACTGTAGAAGTGTAGAGACTGAGTGGAGAGAGTTTACTAGTGAGGACAGTGCAGTTTACTTTATAATCCGTTCTCTGCCTGAAAAAAGCGATACACAGCACACAGTGACTCAGTCACATACCATATCTGTGTGCACTGCTCAGGCTCAGGCCAGTGTGCTGCATCATCTATTATCTATATATAATATTATATATATCTGTCTGACTGCTCAGCTCACACAGCTTATAATTGTGGGGGAGACTGGGGAGCACTACTGCAGTGCCAGTTATAGGTTATAGCAGGAGCCAGGAGTACATAATATATTATATAGTGAGTGACCACCAGACACACAGTGCAGTTTATTTAATATATCCGTTCTCTGCCTGAAAAAAGCGATACACACAGTGACTCAGTCAGTCACATACCATATCTGTGTGCACTGCTCAGGCTCAGGCCAGTGTGCTGCATCATCTATTATCTATATATAATATTATATATATCTGTCTGACTGCTCAGCTCACACAGCTTATAATTGTGGGGGAGACTGGGGAGCACTACTGCAGTGCCAGTTATAGGTTATAGCAGGAGCCAGGAGTACATAATATATTATATAGTGAGTGACCACCAGACACACAGTGCAGTTTATTTAATATATCCGTTCTCTGCCTGAAAAAAGAGATACACACAGTGACTCAGTCAGTCACATACCATATCTGTGTGCACTGCTCAGGCTCAGGCCAGTGTGCTGCATCATCTATTATCTATATATAATATTATATATATCTGTCTGACTGCTCAGCTCACACAGCTTATAATTGTGGGGGAGACTGGGGAGCACTACTGCAGTGCCAGCTTTGGGTAAAATCACTGGCCACAGTTTATTAATATACCACCTTACTAGGTTGCAGGGCATGGACAGAAAGTGGTGGGCAAGGTGGAATGTGTTACCCACTCATTCCATTTTTCCTGGGGCGTGCCCTGCCTACCCAGTAGGCACCGCGGCAACGCCCCCCTTGGGAACCAGCCCCTGTGGTGCATATCACGCTCGCCTGGCGTGCAGCCCACGGGCCCAACCGTCCACGGCTGGAGCCGGGCGTGCGTCCATTCACCGAGGGTGAATCTGCATACCTCAGCTGGCTCCCCCCTTCACCATGCCTTGCGCACCGCTTTTTCCCGCCACACAAGGTTCTCAGACATGCCTGAGCACCGAAGCCCCCACCCTGCAACCCGCCCTACCCCTCTGCCTTCTTGCACTTCCTGCCTCGGGTTATTTTACTTGTCAGTGCCAGTATCTGACAAATGCCCCCTGACCCCCCTGTACCTGCCCTATGTTTTATTTCTGATGTCTTTGTGCGGTACGCCCCTTTGCATTCCTGGCAGCGCTGCACCTCATTTTACGGCTGCACCCCCTATTTTTTTCTGGGCTCCCTCTCAGCCCGCTCCTCTCCAGGCTCCCTGCCAAGGCAACCTGGAGTCATGGTGCACCGTAAACCATTTTGCAGCATGCCCTTACTCTTTTCCCACGATCCTGGTCCCCCCTTATAACCGATTAGGTCCAGGGACTCTCCTAAGGTCGCCTCCCGTAGGTATAGCAATAACCTCCTTTTTCTGCCTGTACCGCTACCGCTAAAGCCCCTTGCAATCATGCCACAGGACCTTTGGTGCGGACCTGTCGCCTGCTATGTAAATATTGCACTCCGCCCGAATGCTGTAATCCTCTACCTAGCATCCCTTTCTAGCTGCTGATATTGCAGCCTCAGTCCCAAGCGATCGAGCACCATATTATGACCTGACAATTGTCCCTGGGCAGCTGGATGTGTCCAGCTACCAACATGGCTGCTGCAGTCACGTGTTGCTCGACTGTACTCTGCTGTTTTTTGGGAGGGGAGGGGTCAGGGCTTACCCTCCCCGTAGATTGGAACTGGTGCCTTTTCCAGAGTCGCATACTTTTTCCGTATCCTACTGTCCTCTTGAATGGACTTTGTCCTGATCGTGATACTGTGGCACCAACGCTAGCCTTCTAAGCAGTTTGCCTACCGGCGGGGTGATGCACGCTGCTTGTTTACCATCTGCACTCCCCTCACACTCCTGTAGCATAATTGGATATTCCTGTTGGCCATCCTGTGGGCCCATATTCCCATGGCCTCTGCTACTGAGAACACATCTACTATCGCCACATCCTTGGTTAGCTCATTGATTGGCATAATGTAGAAATTATACATTCAAAAAAGGGGTGGGTGGGATTCCCATTACTTGGCACCGCCGCGCTCTCTCCTGCGGGAGTCCAGTTTCCTTACCCGGGATGGGGGGGGGGGGGGGGAAGGGGACACACTCCGACTGCCCTGGTTCCCAACCTGCCAGTTCAAGTATTTGATTCACACTGAACTTGATGCTGCTGCGCAGGCGCCCTGCCGCCAGCCCCCTCCTCGCTTGCTGGCACTTGGCTCCCTTGTTCCTCTGTCTGGCTTCGCCATACAAGCTGGCCAGCCTGTGGCCCCTTATGCCGCCAGCCCGCCTGTTGACGGCCACCATCATGCCGCCTTCTCCCGGCCAGCTTCTTGGCCAGATAAACTGCTTTGGCCCCTGCTGGACACTCCCTGATTCCTGCATCTCTGCCAGCTGCCTGTGCTTCAAATGTCACCAAACTGCCAAACCTGACCAGGTGCCCTGGCTGTTTCTGAATGTGCCTTGCACTGTTCCTGACTAAGAAACCGCAGTGATAAATTTCATGCTGTCGCAGCTTATCTCCCTGCCCCCGCCCGGGCCTAACTCACGAGAAATAGCTAGAAGAGGCAAACGGTTCTATCCTCCTAACATCTGATGCTAACATCAATGGTTGCCCCCCATTGGATCCTGCTGCATTTCCATTGACTTCTGCTAACAAAACCAGTAGCACGCTAAATGCGAACCTCAATGGTTACGAACCCTCGGGAACCAGCTGCCTCTATGCATCTCCGCTGCCGGCAGACCGTGGCCCAACGCTTCAAAGCAGTTAGTTAGGAAAAACCTTCCTAGCCTCCTATTGTATGCCAACATCGATGCTTTGAACCCTTGGATGCTAAAACTGTCTTGGGCCCTCAGTTTTTCTGGTGCGATAGGCACGCTGAATACCTCCAGCATGACCTGTAGTTCGCGCAGCAATTGGCTGAGCTGACACAGAGGTAGCCACAGCCGTGAACTACCGCACTGTACTGTGTCTGCTGCTAATATATAGACTGGTTGATAAAGAGATAGTATACTCGTAACTAGTATGTATGTATAAAGAAAGAAAAAAAAACCACGGTTAGGTGGTATATACAATTATGGACGGGCTGCCGAGTGCCGACACAGAGGTAGCCACAGCCGTGAACTACCGCACTGTACTGTGTCTGCTGCTAATATAGACTGGTTGATAAAGAGATAGTATACTCGTAACTAGTATGTATGTATAAAGAAAGAAAAAAAAACCACGGTTAGGTGGTATATACAATTATGGACGGGCTGCCGAGTGCCGACACAGTGGTAGCCACAGCCGTGAACTACCGCACTGTACTGTGTCTGCTGCTAATATAGACTGGTTGATAAAGAGATAGTATACTCGTAACTAGTATGACTATAAAGAAAGAAAAAAAAACCACGGTTAGGTGGTATATACAATTATGGACGGGCTGCCGAGTGCCGACACAGAGGTAGCCACAGCCGTGAACTACCGCACTGTACTGTGTCTGCTGCTAATATAGACTGGTTGATAAAGAGATAGTATACTACTAATATTATATATACTGGTGGTCAGGTCACTGGTCACTAGTCACACTGGCAGTGGCACTCCTGCAGCAAAAGTGTGCACTGTTTAATTTTAATATAATATTATGTACTCCTGGCTCCTGCTATAACCTATAACTGGCACTGCAGTGCTCCCCAGTCTCCCCCACAATTATAAGCTGTGTGAGCTGAGCACAGTCAGATATATATATACATTGATGCAGCACACTGGGCTGAGCAGTGCACACAGATATGGTATGTGACTGAGTCACTGTGTGTATCGTTTTTTTCAGGCAGAGAACGGATATATTAAATAAAACAAACAACTGCACTGTCTGGTGGTCACTGTGGTCGTCAGTCACTAAACTCTGCACTCTCTTCTACAGTATCACAGCCTCAGGTCAATCTCTCTCTCTCTCTCTCAACCCTAATCTAAATGGAGAGGACGCCAGCCACGTCCTCTCCCTATCAATCTCAATGCACGTGTGAAAATGGCGGCGACGCGCGGCTCCTTATATAGAATCCGAGTCTCGCGATAGAATCCGAGCCTCGCGAGAATCTGACAGCGTCATGATGACGTTCGGGCGCGCTCGGGTTAACCGAGCAAGGCGGGAAGATCCGAGTCGCTCGGATCCGTGTAAAAAAAGCTGAAGTTCGGGCGGGTTCGGATTCCGAGGAACCGAACCCGCTCATCTCTAATTCAAGGTATGTGCAAAACATTGGACGTGCTGGAATTTGCCCATATTTAATGCACACACAATATTGCTGGCGTTGTCCGATGCCACAAATCCACAGGAGAGTCCAATTGGGGTAAGCCATTCCGCGATGATCTTCCTCAGTTGCCGTAAGAGGTTTTCAGCTGTGTGCGTATTCTGGAAACCGGTGATACAAAGCGTAGCCTGCCTAGGAAAGAGTTGGCGTTTGCGAGATGCTGCTACTGGTGCCGCCGCTGCTGTTCTTGCGGCGGGAGTCCATACATCTACCCAGTGGGCTGTCACAGTCATATAGTCCTGACCCTGCCCTGCTCCACTTGTCCACATGTCCGTGGTTAAATGGACATTGGGTACAACTGCATTTTTTAGGACACTGGTGAGTCTTTTTCTGACGTCCGTGTACATTCTCGGTATCGCCTGCCTAGAGAAGTGGAACCTAGATGGTATTTGGTAACGGGGGCACACTACCTCAAGAAATTGTCTAGTTCCCTGTGAACTAACGGCGGATACCGGACGCACGTCTAACACCAACATAGTTGTCAAGGCCTCAGTTATCCGCTTTGCAACAGGATGACTGCTGTGATATTTCATCTTCCTCGCAAAGGACTGTTGGACAGTCAATTGCTTGGTGGAAGTAGTAAAAGTGGGCTTACGACTTCCCCTCTGGGATGACCATCGACTCCCAGCAGCAACAACAGCAGCGCCAGCAGCAGTAGGCGTTACACGCAAGGATGCATCGGAGGAATCCCAGGCAGGAGAGGACTCGTCAGAATTGCCAGTGACATGGCCTGCAGGACTATTGGCATTCCTGGGGAAGGAGGAAATTGACACTGAGGGAGTTGGTGGGGTGGTTTGCGTGAGCTTGGTTACAAGAGGAAGGGATTTACTGGTCAGTGGACTGCTTCCGCTGTCGCCCAAAGTTTTTGAACTTGTCACTGACTTATTATGAATGCGCTGCAGGTGACGTATAAGGGAGGATGTTCCGAGGTGGTTAACGTCCTTACCCCTACTTATTACAGCTTGACAAAGGCAACACACGGCTTGACACCTGTTGTCCGCATTTCTGTTGAAATACTTCCACACCGAAGAGCTGATTTTTGGGGTATTTTCACCAGGCATGTCAATGGCCATATTCCTCCCACGGACAACAGGTGTCTCCCCGGGTGCCTGACTTAAACAAACCACCTCACCATCAGAATCCTCCTGGTCAATTTCCTCCCCAGCGCCAGCAACACCCATATCCTCCTCATCCTGGTGTACTTC
The DNA here is from genome assembly GCF_028390025.1 of Pseudophryne corroboree. Classification (NCBI taxonomy): domain Eukaryota; kingdom Metazoa; phylum Chordata; class Amphibia; order Anura; family Myobatrachidae; genus Pseudophryne; species Pseudophryne corroboree. The sequence goes on along the minus strand of NW_026970488.1, from coordinate 164,647 downwards.
AACACTGACATCTTCAATCTGACTATCAGGAACTGGACTGCGGGTGCTCCTTCCAGCACTTGCAGGGGGCGTGCAAATGGTGGAAGGCGCATGCTCTTCACGTCCAGTGTTGGGAAGGTCAGGCATCGCAACCGACACAATTGGACTCTCCTTGTGGATTTGGGATTTCAAAGAACGCACAGTTCTTTGCTGTGCTTTTGCCAGCTTGAGTCTTTTCATTTTTCTAGCGAGAGGCTGAGTGCTTCCATCCTCATGTGAAGCTGAACCACTAGCCATGAACATAGGCCAGGGCCTCAGCCGTTCCTTGCCACTCCGTGTGGTAAATGGCATATTGGCAAGTTTACGCTTCTCCTCCGACAATTTTATTTTAGATTTTTGAGTCCTTTTTTTACTGATATTTGGTGTTTTGGATTTTACATGCTCTGTACTATGACATTGGGCATCGGCCTTGGCAGACAACGTTGCTGGCATTTCATCGTCTCGGCCATGACTAGTGGCAGCAGCTTCAGCACGAGGTGGAAGTCGATCTTGATCTTTCCCTATTTTTGGAACCTCAACATTTTTGTTCTCCATATTTTAATAGGCACAACTAAAAGGCACCTCAGGTAAACAATGGAGATGGATGGATACTAGTATACTTATGGATGACGAGCGACTGCCGACACAGAGGTAGCTACAGCCGTGGACTACCGTACTGTGTCTGCTGCTAATATAGACTGGATGATAATGAGATAAAATTAAAATATATATATATATATCACACTAGTACTGCAGCCGGACAGGTATATATTATGTAATGACGGACCTTCTGGACACTGTCTGTCAGCACTGCAGACTCCTAAAGTAAGCTACTAGTATCAAGAAGATAGAAAAAAAAAAACCACGGGTAGGTGGTATACAATTATGGATGGACGAGCGACTGCCGACACAGAGGTAACTACAGCCGTGGACTACCGTACTGTGTCTGCTGCTAATATAGACTGGATGATAATGAGATAAAATTAAAATATATATATATATCACACTAGTACTGCAGCCGGACAGGTATATATTATGTAATGACGGGCCTGCTGGACACTGTCTGTCAGCACTGCAGACTCCTAAAGTAAGCTACTAGTATCAAGAAGATAGAAAAAAAAAAAACACGGGTAGGTGGTATACAATTATGGATGGACGAGCGACTGCCGACACAGAGGTAGCTACAGCCGTGGACTACCGTACTGTGTCTGCTGCTAATATAGACTGGATGATAATGAGATAAAATTAAAATATATATATATATCACACTAGTACTGCAGCCGGACAGGTATATATTATGTAATGACGGACCTGCTGGACACTGTCTGTCAGCACTGCAGACTCCTAAAGTAAGCTACTAGTATCAAGAAGATAGAAAAAAAAAAAAACACGGGTAGGTGGTATACAATTATGGATGGACGAGCGACTGCCGACACAGAGGTAGCTACTACAGCCGTGGACTACCGTACTGTGTCTGCTGCTAATATAGACTGGATGATAATGAGATAAAATTAAAATATATATATATATATATATATCACACTAGTACTGGCGCCGGACAGGTATATATTATGTAATGACGGACCTGCTGGACACTGTCTGTCAGCACTGCAGACTCCTAAAGTAAGCTACTAGTATCAAGAAGATAGAAGAAAAGAAAAAACACGGGTAGGTGGTATACAATTATGGATGGACGAGCGACTGCCGACACAGAGGTAGCTACAGCCGTGGACTACCGTACTGTGTCTGCTGCTAATATAGACTGGATGATAATGAGATAAAATTAAAATATATATATATTATATATCACACTAGTACTGCAGCCGGACAGGTATATATTATGTAATGACGGACCTGCTGGACACTGTCTGTCAGACTCAGCACTGCAGACTCCTAAAGTAAGCTACTAGTATCAAGAAGATAGAAAAAAAAAACCACGGGTAGGTGGTATACAATTATGGATGGACGAGCGACTGCCGACACAGAGGTAGCTACAGCCGTGGACTACCGTACTGTGTCTGCTGCTAATATAGACTGGATGATAGTGAGATAAAATTAAAATATATATATATATCACACTAGTACTGCAGCCGGACAGGTATATATTATGTAATGACGGACCTGCTGGACACTGTCTGCAGAATGCGTTTATAAAAACACCACACGACGAGTGTTTAACTTTTTCAGGCAGACAATCACAATATACTGGTGGTCAGCAGACAATCACAATACTGGTGGTCAGTGGTCACTGGTCAGTCACACTGGCAGTGGCACTCTGGCAGCAAAAGTGTGCACTGTACTTAAAATATGTACTCCTGCTATAACTGCTCCCCAGTCTCCCCCACAATTAAGCTGTGTGAGCAGTGAGCACTCAGCACAGTCAGATAATGATATACAGTATTACATATAATGCAGCACACTGGGCTGAGCACAGATATGGTATGTGACTGTGTCACACTGTGTATCGTTTTTTTTCAGGCAGAGAACGGATTAATTAAACTGGTGGTCACTGGTCACACTATCAGCAGCAAGTAGTACTCCTCCTAATAATATGCTCCCCAAAATTTGTGTCTCTCTCTAGTACTCTAGTCTAAACGGAGAGGACGCCAGCCACGTCCTCTCCCTATCAATCTCAATGCACGTGTGAAAATGGCGGCGACGCGCGGCTCCTTATATAGAATCCGAGTCTCGCGATAGAATACGAGCCTCGCGAGAATCCGACAGCGGGATGATGACGTTCGGGCGCGCTCGGGTTAACCGAGCAAGGCGGGAAGATCCGAGTCGCTCGGCCCCGTGTAAAAAAACCTGAAGTTCGGGCGGGTTCGGATTCCGAGGAACCGAACCCGCTCATCTCTACCCTCTATACAGTACACTGACCTCTATATACCTGCTAGTACATCCCTGATGCCTATATTTCCTAAGCTAAATCCCTGACGCCTCTATTCCCTACGCTACATCCCTGACGCCTCTATTCCCTATGCTACATCCCTGACGCCTCTATACCCTACGCTACATCCCTGATGCCTCTATTCCCTACGCTACATTCCTGATGCCTCTATAACCTACGCTACATCCCTGACGCCTCTATACCCTACGCTACATCCCTGACGCCTCTATACAGTACAATGCATTACTGATCCCTCTAGACCATACATCCTCATTACATCAGAGAGATAGTGAAACACTGGAAAAAATAAGGATAAAGTGGACTACAGAAACTGATGCTCTAAACAAAGGAGAGAGAGAGAGAGAGAAAAGCACAAGGGAAAGTGGGCAATCGGAACACCATAGAGAGAGGAGAGATAGAAATGCCTGAAAAAGTAAAGGGGGTTGGGTATGGCATCCGGCGCTCGGGATTCCAGCAGTCATATGATACCTAATCCTAACCCTCTGGGGGGGTGGCGGATAGGGCTAACCCTCAGGGGGTGGCAGCTAGGACTAACCCCCCCCCCCTAGTGCCTTCCCTAACACCCCCTCCCCCGGTCCTAACCCTCCCTCCAATACTCGCCTTCGGGATGTTGGCTGTCAGCAAGATGCATCCTCATTTCAATGTCTACTGAAATAATTCAGGTTGACACCAGGAAACATTAACGCCACTGCATCCTTGCTGCTTTCTCATGTGGAAGTCTGTTTAATGTGAAAACAAGGTGATATCTAATTATCTAATTAGCACACAGGTAAGGAATTAAGAAAATCTTTATTTAAGGGTGAAGATGTTTCTCACAAAATCGTTGCCCCAATGCATCATTGAAATTCAAGCTGGAAAGATGATTTTAATATATCACTTGTACATTTTGTATTGCTCTTCTGGTGACAATGTAGTTTGTTTTTGTCAATTACCATTTTAATAATAGGGTAAATAAAATTAAGTGGATTTTTGAAAGAAAACAATACTGTCAATATACTATTAAAACAAATTAAAATGGTAAAAGTTATTGTACTTTAAGTAAAAATAAAAGAGCCAAAATATCAATCCCAGTTTTGGATTACTTTAATTAACAAAAAAAAAAGCATACAGCAGAGAATAGTTTCAATCTGCCTACCTCTGGGTTATGGGTCCAGCATGCTTCCATTGCAGTACTCTGCTGCACATGTAAGTGCAAGAGATCCTGAAGCACTCACTCATCATGGGAAAGTACCAATGTGTTTCTTCGTTGGTTGATGGAAGAAACATCTTACAAAAACTCTCCAGATTATTGACTTTTTAAAGTTTTGCTAGGAAACGTTTTAGATGAATGCTTATTAGCCTTTGTCAGTATGGACTTTTGCAAAGTGTCTCTGTGGCGCAATCAGTTAGTATGTACGGCTATTAACCAAAAGGTTGGTGGTTCAATCCCACCCAGGGACCTAATTGACCTTGTTATCAGATTTTGGTGATCTTTAAGTAGACTAGTCAAAATTTCAAACCCCCTGTTATGGTGTAGGGTACTTGGCCTTCTCTGATGTAATCAGAGTTAGATTTGATTCAGTGATTTTATAAAAACAGCTAGGAAGCACAATTTAGCAGTGGGTTGCAGAGAAAAAAAATATGCTGGCAGAAAAATCCAATTGAGTGATTAAACAGTTTTTTATTTTCTGGCTTTATTTTTATGCTAACAAATTTGTTCTCTGAAAAGTGTCCACAAAGCCAAGTCTCTGATTAACACCTTTGTAAGGATGGTTTTTCACCTATTACTAAATTAAACTTGCTTCATTGGAAAGGCAGCAAGATGCATCCTCATTTCAATGTCTACTGAAATAATACAGGTTGACACCAGGAAACATTAACGCCACTGCATCCTTGCTGCTTTCTCATGTGGAAGTCTGTTTAATGTGAAAACAAGGTGATATCTAATTAGCACACAGGTAAGGAATTAAGAAAATCTTTATTTAAGGGTGAAGATGTTTCTCACAAAATCGTTGCCCCAATGCATCATTGAAATTATAGCTGGAAAGATGATTTTAATATATCACTTGTACATTTTGTATTGCTCTTCTGGTGACAATGTAGTTTGTTTTTGTCAATTACCATTTTAATAATAGGGTAAAGAAAATGAAGTGGATTTTTGAAAGAAAACAATACTGTCAATATACTATTAAAACAAATTAAAATGGTAAAAGTTATTGTACTTTAAGTAAAAATAAAAGAGACAAAATATCAATCCCAGTTTTGGATTACTTTAATTAACAAACAAAAAAATGCATATAGCAGAGGATAGTTTCAATCTGCCTACCTCTGGGTTATGGGCCCAGCATGCTTCCATTGCAGTACTCTGCTGCACATGTAAGTGCAAGAGATCCTGAAGCACTCACTCATCATGGGAAAGTACCAATGTGTTTCTTCGTTGGTTGATGGAAGAAACATCTTACAAAAACTCTCCTGATTATTGACTTTTTAAAGTTTTTCTAGGAAACGTTTTAGATGAATGCTTATTAGCCTTTGTCAGTATGAACTTTTGCAAAGTGTCTCTGTGGCGCAATCAGTTAGTATGTACGGCTATTAACCAAAAGGTTGGTGGTTCAATCCCACCCAGGGACCTAATTGACCTTGTTATCAGATTTTGGTGATCTTTAAGTAGACAAGTCAAATTTCATACCCCCTGTTATGGTGTAGGGTACCTGGCCTTCTCTGATGTAATCAGAGTTAGATTTGATTCAGTGATTTTATAAAAACATCTAGGAAGCACAATTTAGCAGTGGGTTGCAGAGAAAAAGAAATATGCTGGCAAAAAAATCAAATTGCGTGATTAAACAGCTCTTCATTTTCTGGCTTTATTTTTATGCTAACAAATTTGTTCTCTGAAAAGTGTCCACAAAGCCAAGTCTCTGATTAACACCTTTGTAAGGATGGTTTTTCACCTATTACTAAATTAAACTTGCTTCATTGGAAAGGCAGCAAGATGCATCCTCATTTCAATGTCTACTGAAATAATACAGGTTGACACCAGGAAACATTAACGCCACTGCATCCTTGCTGCTTTCTCATGTGGAAGTCTGTTTAATGTGAAAACAAGGTGATATCTAATTAGCACACAGGTAAGAAATTACGAAAATCTTTATTTAAGGGTGAAGATGTTTCTCACAAAATTGTTGCCCCAATGCATCATTGAAATTCAAGCTGGAAAGATGATTTTAATATATCACTTGTACATTTTGTATTGCTCTTCTGGTGACAATGTAGTTTTTTTTGTCAATTACCATTTTAATAATAGGGTAAAGAAAATGAAGTGGATTTTTGAAAGAAAACAATACTGTCAATATACTATTAAAACAAATTAAAATGGTAAAAGTTATTGTACTTTAAGTAAAAATAAAAGAGACAAAATATCAATCCCAGTTTTGGATTACTTTAATTAACAAAAAAAAAAAGCATACAGCAGAGGATAGTTTCAATCTGCCTACCTCTGGGTTATGGGTCCAGCATGCTTCCATTGCAGTACTCTGCTGCACATGTAAGTGCAAGAGATCCTGAAGCACTCACTCATCATGGGAAAGTACCAATGTGTTTCTTCGTTGGTTGATGGAAGAAACATCTTACAAAAACTCTCCAGATTATTGACTTTTTAAAGTTTTGCTAGGAAACGTTTTAGATGAATGCTTATTAGCCTTTGTCAGTATGGACTTTTGCAAAGTGTCTCTGTGGCGCAATCAGTTAGTATGTACGGCTATTAACCAAAAGGTTGGTGGTTCAATCCCACCCAGGGACCTAATTGACCTTGTTATCAGATTTTGGTGATCTTTAAGTAGACAAGTCAAAATTTCAAACCCCCTGTTATGGTGTAGGGTACTTGGCCTTCTCTGATGTAATCAGAGTTAGATTTGATTCAGTGATTTTATAAAAACAGCTTGGAAGCACAATTTAGCAGTGGGTTGCAGAGAAAAAAAATATGCTGGCAGAAAAATCCAATTGAGTGATTAAACAGTTTTTTATTTTCTGGCTTTATTTTTATGCTAACAAATTTGTTCTCTGAAAAGTGTCCACAAAGCCAAGTCTCTGATTAACACCTTTGTAAGGATGGTTTTTCACCTATTACTAAATTAAACTTGCTTCATTGGAAAGGCAGCAAGATGCATCCTCATTTCAATGTCTACTGAAATAATACAGGTTGACACCAGGAAACATTAACGCCACTGCATCCTTGCTGCTTTCTCATGTGGAAGTCTGTTTAATGTGAAAACAAGGTGATATCTAATTAGCACACAGGTAAGGAATTAAGAAAATCTTTATTTAAGGGTGAAGATGTTTCTCACAAAATCGTTGCCCCAATGCATCATTGAAATTATAGCTGGAAAGATGATTTTAATATATCACTTGTACATTTTGTATTGCTCTTCTGGTGACAATGTAGTTTGTTTTTGTCAATTACCATTTTAATAATAGGGTAAAGAAAATGAAGTGGATTTTTGAAAGAAAACAATACTGTCAATATACTATTAAAACAAATTAAAATGGTAAAAGTTATTGTACTTTAAGTAAAAATAAAAGAGACAAAATATCAATCCCAGTTTTGGATTACTTTAATTAACAAACAAAAAAATGCATATAGCAGAGGATAGTTTCAATCTGCCTACCTCTGGGTTATGGGCCCAGCATGCTTCCATTGCAGTACTCTGCTGCACATGTAAGTGCAAGAGATCCTGAAGCACTCACTCATCATGGGAAAGTACCAATGTGTTTCTTCGTTGGTTGATGGAAGAAACATCTTACAAAAACTCTCCAGATTATTGACTTTTTAAAGTTTTTCTAGGAAACGTTTTAGATGAATGCTTATTAGCCTTTGTCAGTATGAACTTTTGCAAAGTGTCTCTGTGGCGCAATCAGTTAGTATGTACGGCTATTAACCAAAAGGTTGTTGGTTCAATCCCACCCAGGGACCTAATTGACCTTGTTATCAGATTTTGGTGATCTTTAAGTAGACAAGTCAAATTTCATACCCCCTGTTATGGTGTAGGGTACCTGGCCTTCTCTGATGTAATCAGAGTTAGATTTGATTCAGTGATTTTATAAAAACATCTAGGAAGCACAATTTAGCAGTGGGTTGCAGAGAAAAAGAAATATGCTGGCAAAAAAATCAAATTGCGTGATTAAACAGCTCTTCATTTTCTGGCTTTATTTTTATGCTAACAAATTTGTTCTCTGAAAAGTGTCCACAAAGCCAAGTCTCTGATTAACACCTTTGTAGGGATGGTTTTTCACCTATTACTAAATTAAACTTGCTTCATTGGAAAGGCAGCAAGATGCATCCTCATTTCAATGTCTACTGAAATAATACAGGTTGACACCAGGAAACATTAACGCCACTGCATCCTTGCTGCTTTCTCATGTGGAAGTCTGTTTAATGTGAAAACAAGGTGATATCTAATTAGCACACAGGTAAGAAATTACGAAAATCTTTATTTAAGGGTGAAGATGTTTCTCACAAAATTGTTGCCCCAATGCATCATTGAAATTCAAGCTGGAAAGATGATTTTAATATATCACTTGTACATTTTGTATTGCTCTTCTGGTGACAATGTAGTTTTTTTTGTCAATTACCATTTTAATAATAGGGTAAAGAAAATTAAGTGGATTTTTGAAAGAAAACTATACTGTCAATATACTATTAAAACAAATTAAAATGGTAAAAGTTATTGTACTTTAAGTAAAAATAAAAGAGCAAAAATATCAATCCCAGTTTTGATTACTTAAATTAACCAAAAAAAATGCATATAGCAAAGGATAGTTTCAATCTGCCTACCTCTGGGTTATGGGTCCAGCATGCTTCCATTGCAGTACTCTGCTGCACATGTAAGTGCAAGAGATCCTGAAGCACTCCCTCATCATGGGAAAGTACCAATGTGTTTATTCATTGGTTGATGGAAGAAACATCTTACAAAAACTCTCCAGATTATTGATTTTTTAATATTTTTCTAGGAAACGTTCTAGATGTATGCTTATTAGCCTTTGTCAGTATGTACTGTTTGCAAAGTGTCTCGGTGGCGCAATCGGTTAGTGTGTTCGGCTATTAACCAAAAGGTTGGTGGTTCAATCCCACCCAGGGACGTAATTGACCTTGTGATCAGATTTTGGTGATATTTAAGTAGACAAGTCAAAATTTCAAACCCCCTCTTATTGTGTAGGGTACCTGGCCTTCTCTGATGTAATCAGAGTTAGATTTGATTCAGTGATTTTATAAAAAACAGCTAGGAAGCACAATTTAGCAGTGGGTTGCAGAGAAAAAAAATATGCTGGCAGAAAAATCCAATTGAGTGATTAAACAGCTCTTCATTTTCTGGAATTTATTTTTATGCTAACAAATTTGTTCTCTGAAAAGTGTCCACAAAGCCAAGTCTCTGATTAACACCTTTGTAAGGATGGTTTTTCACCTATTACTAAATTAAACTTGCTTCATTGGAAAGGCAGCAAGATGCATCCTCATTTCAATGTCTACTGAAATAATACAGGTTGACACCAGGAAACATTAACGCCACTGCATCTTTGCTGCTTTCTCACATGGAAGTCTGTTTAATGTGAAAACAAGGTGATATCTAATTAGCACACAGGTAAGGAATTACGAAAATCTTTATTTAAGGGTGAAGATGTTTCTCACAAAATTGTTGCCCCAATGCGTCATTGAAATTCAAGCTGGAAAGATGATTTTAATATATCACTTGTACATTTTGTATTGCTCTTCTGGTGACAATGTAGTTTTTTTGTCAATTACCATTTTAATAACAGGGTAAAGAAAATTAAGTGGATTTTTGAAAGAAAACTATACTGTCAATATACTATTAAAACAAATTAAAATGGTAAAAGTTATTGTACTTTAAGTAAAAATAAAAGAGCAAAAATATCAATCCCAGTTTTGATTACTTAAATTAACAAAAAAAATGCATATAGCAAAGGATAGTTTCAATCTGCCTACCTCTGGGTTATGGGTCCAGCATGCTTCCATTGCAGTACTCTGCTGCCCATGTAAGTGCAAGAGATCCTGAAGCACTCACTCATCATGGGAAAGTACCAATGTGTTTATTCGTTGGTTGATGGAAGAAACATCTTACAAAAACTCTCCAGATTATTGATTTTTTAATGTTTTTCTAGGAAACGTTCTAGATGTATGCTTATTAGCCTTTGTCAGTATGTACTTTTTGCAAAGTGTCTCTGTGGCGCAATCGGTTAGTGTGTTTGGCTGTTAACCAAAAGGTTGGTGGTTCAATCCCACCCAGGGATGTAATTAACCTTGTGATCAGATTTTGGTGATATTTAAGTAGACAAGTCAAAATTTCAAACCTCCTCTTATGGTGTAGGGTACATGGCCTTCTCTGATGTAATCAGAGTTAGATTTGATTCAGTGATTTTATAAAAAACAGCTAGGAAGCACAATTTAGCAGTGGGTTGCAGAGAAAAAAAATTTGCTGGCAGAAAAATCCAATCGAGTGATTAAACAGCTCTTCATTTTCTGGCTTTATTTTTATGCTAACAAATTTGTTCTCTGAAAAGTGTCCACAAAGCCAAGTCTCTGATTAACACCTTTGTAAGGATGGTTTTTCACCTATTACTAAATTAAACTTGCTTCATTGGAAAGGCAGCAAGATGCATCCTCATTTCAATGTCTACTGAAATAATACAAGTTGACACCAGGAAACATTAACGCCACTGCATCCTTGCTGCTTTCTCATGTGGAAGTCTGTTTAATGTGAAAACAAGGTGATATCTAATTAGCACACAGGTAAGGAATTAAGAAAATCTTTATTTAAGGGTGAAGATGTTTCTCACAAAATTGTTGACCCAATGCATCATTGAAATTCAAGCTGGAAAGATGATTTTAATATATCACTTGTACATTTTGTATTGCTCTTCTGGTGACAATGTAGTTTGTTTTTGTCAATTACCATTTTAATAATAGGGTAAAGAAAATGAAGTGGATTTTTGAAAGAAAACAATACTGTCAATATACTATTAAAACAAATTAAAATGGTAAAAGTTATTGTACTTTAAGTAAAAATAAAAGAGACAAAATATCAATCCGAGTTTTGGATTACTTTAATTAACAAAAAAAAATGCATATAGCAGAGGATAGTTTCAATCTGCCTACCTCTGGGTTATGGGCCCAGCATGCTTCCATTGCAGTACTCTGCTGCACATGTAAGTGCAAGAGATCCTGAAGCACTCACTCATCATGGGAAAGTACCAATGTGTTTCTTCGTTGGTTGATGGAAGAAACATCTTACAAAAACTCTCCAGATAATTGACATTTTAAAGTTTTTCTAGGAAACGTTTTAGATGAATGCTTATTAGCCTTTGTCAGTATGAACTTTTGCAAAGTGTCTCTGTGGCGCAATCAGTTAGTATGTACGGCTATTAACCAAAAGGTTGGTGGTTCAATCCCACCAATTGACCTTGTTATCAGATTTTGGTGATATTTAAGTAGACAAGTCAAATTTCATACCCCCTGTTATGGTGTAGGGTACCTGGCCTTCTCTGATGTAATCAGAGTTAGATTTGATTCAGTGATTTTATAAAAACATCTAGGAAGCACAATTTAGCAGTGGGTTGCAGAGAAAAAGAAATATGCTGGCAAAAAAATCAAATTGCGTGATTAAACAGCTCTTCATTTTCTGGCTTTATTTTTATGCTAACAAATTTGTTCTCTGAAAAGTGTCCACAAAGCCAAGTCTCTGATTAACACCTTTGTAGGGATGGTTTTTCACCTATTACTAAATTAAACTTGCTTCATTGGAAAGGCAGCAAGATGCATCCTCATTTCAATGTCTACTGAAATAATACAAGTTGACACCAGGAAACATTAACGCCACTGCATCCTTGCTGCTTTCTCATGTGGAAGTCTGTTTAATGTGAAAACAAGGTGATATCTAATTAGCACACAGGTAAGAAATTCCGAAAATCTTTATTTAAGGGTGAAGATGTTTCTCACAAAATTGTTGCCCCAATGCATCTTTGAAATTCAAGCTGGAAAGATGATTTTAATATATCACTTGTACATTTTGTATTGCTCTTCTGGTGACAATGTAGTTTTTTTTGTCAATTACCATTTTAATAATAGGGTAAAGAAAATTAAGCGGATTTTTGAAAGAAAACTATACTGTCAATATACTATTAAAACAAATTAAAATGGTAAAAGTTATTGTACTTTAAGTAAAAATAAAAGAGCAAAAATATCAATCCCAGTTTTGATTACTTAAATTAACAAAAAAAAATGCATATAACAAAGGATAGTTTCAATCTGCCTACCTCTGGGTTATGGGTCCAGCATGCTTCCATTGCAGTACTCTGCTGCACATGTAAGTGCAAGAGATCCTGAAGCACTCACTCATCATGGGAAAGTACCAATGTGTTTATTCATTGGTTGATGGAAGAAACATCTTACAAAAACTCTCCAGATTATTGATTTTTTAATGTTTTTCTAGGAAACGTTCTAGATGTATGCTTATTAGCCTTTGTCAGTATGTACTGTTTGCAAAGTGTCTCTGTGGCGCAATCGGTTAGTGTGTTCGGCTATTAACCAAAAGGTTGGTGGTTCAATCCCACCCAGGGACGTAATTAACCTTGTGATCAGATTTTGGTGATATTTAAGTAGACAAGTCAAAATTTCAAACCTCCTCTTATGGTGTAGGGTACATGGCCTTCTCTGATGTAATCAGAGTTAGATTTGATTCAGTGATTTTATAAAAAACAGCTAGGAAGCACAATTTAGCAGTGGGTTGCAGAGAAAAAAAATATGCTGGCAGAAAAATCCAATCGAGTGATTAAACAGCTCTTCATTTTCTGGCTTTATTTTTATGCTAACAAATTTGTTCTCTGAAAAGTGTCCACAAAGCCAAGTCTCTGATTAACACCTTTGTAAGGATGGTTTTTCACCTATTACTAAATTAAACTTGCTTCATTGGAAAGGCAGCAAGATGCATCCTCATTTCAATGTCTACTGAAATAATACAAGTTGACACCAGGAAACATTAACGCCACTGCATCCTTGCTGCTTTCTCATGTGGAAGTCTGTTTAATGTGAAAACAAGGTGATATCTAATTAGCACACAGGTAAGGAATTAAGAAAATCTTTATTTAAGGGTGAAGATGTTTCTCACAAAATTGTTGACCCAATGCATCATTGAAATTCAAGCTGGAAAGATGATTTTAATATATCACTTGTACATTTTGTATTGCTCTTCTGGTGACAATGTAGTTTGTTTTTGTCAATTACCATTTTAATAATAGGGTAAAGAAAATTAAGTGGATTTTTGAAAGAAAACAATACTGTCAATATACTATTAAAACAAATTAAAATGGTAAAAGTTATTGTACTTTAAGTAAAAATAAAAGAGACAAAATATCAATCCCAGTTTTGGATTACTTTAATTAACAAAAAAAAATGCATATAGCAGAGGATAGTTTCAATCTGCCTACCTCTGGGTTATGGGCCCAGCATGCTTCCATTGCAGTACTCTGCTGCACATGTAAGTTCAAGAGATCCTGAAGCACTCACTCATCATGGGAAAGTACCAATGTGTTTCTTCGTTGGTTGATGGAAGAAACATCTTACAAAAACTCTCCAGATTATTGACTTTTTAAAGTTTTGCTAGGAAACGTTTTAGATGAATGCTTATTAGCCTTTGTCAGTATGGAAATTTGCAAAGTGTCTCTGTGGCGCAATCAGTTAGTATGTACGGCTTTTAACCAAAAGGTTGGTGGTTTAATCCCACCTAGGGACCTAATTGACCTTGTTATCAGATTTTGGTGATCTTTAAGTAGACAAGTCAAAATTTCAAACCCCCTGTTAAGGTGTAGGGTACTTGGCCTTCTCTGATGTAATCAGAGTTAGATTTGATTCAGTGATTTTATAAAAACAGCTAGGAAGCACAATTTAGCAGTGGGTTGCAGAGAAAAAAAATATGCTGGCAGAAAAATCCAATTGAGTGATTAAACAGCTCTTTATTTTCTGGCTTTATTTTTATGCTAACAAATTTGTTCTCTGAAAAGTGTCCACAAAGCCAAGTCTCTGATTAACACCTTTGTAAGGATGGTTTTTCACCTATTACTAAATTAAACTTGCTTCATTGGAAAGGCAGCAAGATGCATCCTCATTTCAATGTCTACTGAAATAATACAGGTTGACACCAGGAAACATTAACGCCACTGCATCCTTGCTGCTTTCTCATGTAAAAGTCTGTTTAATATGAAAACAAGGTGATATCTAATTAGCACACAGGTAAGGAATTAAGAAAATCTTTATTTAAGGGTGAAGATGTTTCTCACAAAATCGTTGCCCCAATGCATCATTGAAATTCAAGCTGGAAAGATGATTTTAATATATCACTTGTACATTTTGTATTGCTCTTCTGGTGACAATGTAGTTTGTTTTTGTCAATTACCATTTTAATAATAGGGTAAAGAAAATGAAGTGGATTTTTGAAAGAAAACAATACTGTCAATATACTATTAAAACAAATTAAAATGGTAAAAGTTATTGTACTTTAAGTAAAAATAAAAGAGCCAAAATATCAATCCCAGTTTTGGATTACTTTAATTAACAAAAAAAAATGCATATAGCAGAGGATAGTTTCAATCTGCCTACCTCTGGGTTATGGGCCCAGCATGCTTCCATTGCAGTACTCTGCTGCACATGTAAGTGCAAGAGATCCTGAAGCACTCACTCATCATGGGAAAGTACCAATGTGTTTCTTCGTTGGTTGATGGAAGAAACATCTTACAAAAACTCTCCAGATTATTGACTTTTTAAAGTTTTTCTAGGAAACGTTTTAGATGAATGCTTATTAGCCTTTGTCAGTATGAACTTTTGCAAAGTGTCTCTGTGGCGCAATCAGTTAGTATGTACGGCTATTAACCAAAAGGTTGGTGGTTCAATCCCACCCAGGGACCTAATTGACCTTGTTATCAGATTTTGGTGATCTTTAAGTAGACAAGTCAAATTTCATACCCCCTGTTATGGTGTAGGGTACCTGGCCTTCTCTGATGTAATCAGAGTTAGATTTGATTCAGTGATTTTATAAAAACATCTAGGAAGCACAATTTAGCAGTGGGTTGCAGAGAAAAAGAAATATGCTGGCAAAAAAATCAAATTGCGTGATTAAACAGCTCTTCATTTTCTGGCTTTATTTTTATGCTAACAAATTTGTTCTCTGAAAAGTGTCCACAAAGCCAAGTCTCTGATTAACACCTTTGTAGGGATGGTTTTTCACCTATTACTAAATTAAACTTGCTTCATTGGAAAGGCAGCAAGATGCATCCTCATTTCAATGTCTACTGAAATAATACAGGTTGACACCAGGAAACATTAACGCCACTGCATCCTTGCTGCTTTCTCATGTGGAAGTCTGTTTAATGTGAAAACAAGGTGATATCTAATTAGCACACAGGTAAGAAATTACGAAAATCTTTATTTAAGGGTGAATATGTTTCTCACAAAATTGTTGCCCCAATGCATCATTGAAATTCAAGCTGGAAAGATGATTTTAATATATCACTTGTACATTTTGTATTGCTCTTCTGGTGACAATGTAGTTTTTTTTGTCAATTACCATTTTAATAATAGGGTAAAGAAAATTAAGTGGATTTTTGAAAGAAAACTATACTGTCAATATACTATTAAAACAAATTAAAATGGTAAAAGTTATTGTACTTTAAGTAAAAATAAAAGAGCAAAAATATCAATCCCAGTTTTGATTACTTAAATTAACAAAAAAAAATGCATATAGCAAAGGATAGTTTCAATCTGCCTACCTCTGGGTTATGGGTCCAGCATGCTTCCATTGCAGTACTCTGCTGCACATGTAAGTGCAAGAGATCCTGAAGCACTCCCTCATCATGGGAAAGTACCAATGTGTTTATTCATTGGTTGATGGAAGAAACATCTTACAAAAACTCTCCAGATTATTGATTTTTTAATATTTTTCTAGGAAACGTTCTAGATGTATGCTTATTAGCCTTTGTTAGTATGTACTGTTTGCAAAGTGTCTTGGTGGCGCAATCGGTTAGTGTGTTCGGCTATTAACCAAAAGGTCGGTGGTTCAATCCCACCCAGGGACGTAATTGACCTTGTGATCAGATTTTGGTGATATTTAAGTAGACAAGTCAAAATTTCAAACCCCCTCTTATTGTGTAGGGTACCTGGCCTTCTCTGATGTAATCAGAGTTAGATTTGATTCAGTGATTTTATAAAAAACAGCTAGGAAGCACAATTTAGCAGTGGGTTGCAGAGAAAAAAAATATGCTGGCAGAAAAATCCAATTGAGTGATTAAACAGCTCTTCATTTTCTGGAATTTATTTTTATGCTAACAAATTTGTTCTCTGAAAAGTGTCCACAAAGCCAAGTCTCTGATTAACACCTTTGTAAGGATGGTTTTTCACCTATTACTAAATTAAACTTGCTTCATTGGAAAGGCAGCAAGATGCATCCTCATTTCAATGTCTACTGAAATAATACAGGTTGACACCAGGAAACATTAACGCCACTGCATCTTTGCTGCTTTCTCACATGGAAGTCTGTTTAATGTGAAAACAAGGTGATATCTAATTAGCACACAGGTAAGGAATTACGAAAATCTTTATTTAAGGGTGAAGATGTTTCTCACAAAATTGTTGCCCCAATGCATCATTGAAATTCAAGCTGGAAAGATGATTTTAATATATCACTTGTACATTTTGTATTGCTCTTCTGGTGACAATGTAGTTTTTTTGTCAATTACCATTTTAATAACAGGGTAAAGAAAATTAAGTGGATTTTTGAAAGAAAACTATACTGTCAATATACTATTAAAACAAATTAAAATGGTAAAAGTTATTGTACTTTAAGTAAAAATAAAAGAGCAAAAATATCAATCCCAGTTTTGATTACTTAAATTAACAAAAAAAATGCATATAGCAAAGGATAGTTTCAATCTGCCTACCTCTGGGTTATGGGTCCAGCATGCTTCCATTGCAGTACTCTGCTGCCCATGTAAGTGCAAGAGATCCTGAAGCACTCACTCATCATGGGAAAGTACCAATGTGTTTATTCGTTGGTTGATGGAAGAAACATCTTACAAAAACTCTCCAGATTATTGATTTTTTAATGTTTTTCTAGGAAACGTTCTAGATGTATGCTTATTAGCCTTTGTCAGTATGTACTTTTTGCAAAGTGTCTCTGTGGCGCAATCGGTTAGTGTGTTTGGCTGTTAACCAAAAGGTTGGTGGTTCAATCCCACCCAGGGACGTAATTAACCTTGTGATCAGATTTTGGTGATATTTAAGTAGACAAGTCAAAATTTCAAACCTCCTCTTATGGTGTAGGGTACATGGCCTTCTCTGATGTAATCAGAGTTAGATTTGATTCAGTGATTTTATAAAAAACAGCTAGGAAGCACAATTTAGCAGTGGGTTGCAGAGAAAAAAAATATGCTGGCAGAAAAATCCAATCGAGTGATTAAACAGCTCTTCATTTTCTGGCTTTATTTTTATGCTAACAAATTTGTTCTCTGAAAAGTGTCCACAAAGCCAAGTCTCTGATTAACACCTTTGTAAGGATGGTTTTTCACCTATTACTAAATTAAACTTGCTTCATTGGAAAGGCAGCAAGATGCATCCTCATTTCAATGTCTACTGAAATAATACAAGTTGACACCAGGAAACATTAACGCCACTGCATCCTTGCTGCTTTCTCATGTGGAAGTCTGTTTAATGTGAAAACAAGGTGATATCTAATTAGCACACAGGTAAGGAATTAAGAAAATCTTTATTTAAGGGTGAAGATGTTTCTCACAAAATTGTTGACCCAATGCATCATTGAAATTCAAGCTGGAAAGATGATTTTAATATATCACTTGTACATTTTGTATTGCTCTTCTGGTGACAATGTAGTTTGTTTTTGTCAATTACCATTTTAATAATAGGGTAAAGAAAATGAAGTGGATTTTTGAAAGAAAACAATACTGTCAATATACTATTAAAACAAATTAAAATGGTAAAAGTTATTGTACTTTAAGTAAAAATAAAAGAGACAAAATATCAATCCCAGTTTTGGATTACTTTAATTAACAAAAAAAAATGCATATAGCAGAGGATAGTTTCAATCTGCCTACCTCTGGGTTATGGGCCCAGCATGCTTCCATTGCAGTACTCTGCTGCACATGTAAGTGCAAGAGATCCTGAAGCACTCACTCATCATGGGAAAGTACCAATGTGTTTCTTCGTTGGTTGATGGAAGAAACATCTTACAAAAACTCTCCAGATTATTGACATTTTAAAGTTTTTCTAGGAAACGTTTTAGATGAATGCTTATTAGCCTTTGTCAGTATGGAAATTTGCAAAGTGTCTCTGTGGCGCAATCAGTTAGTATGTATGGCTTTTAACCAAAAGGTTGGTGGTTCAATCCCACCAATTGACCTTGTTATCAGATTTTGGTGATATTTAAGTAGACAAGTCAAATTTCATACCCCCTGTTATGGTGTAGGGTACCTGGCCTTCTCTGATGTAATCAGAGTTAGATTTGATTCAGTGATTTTATAAAAACATCTAGGAAGCACAATTTAGCAGTGGGTTGCAGAGAAAAAGAAATATGCTGGCAAAAAAATCAAATTGCGTGATTAAACAGCTCTTCATTTTCTGGCTTTATTTTTATGCTAACAAATTTGTTCTCTGAAAAGTGTCCACAAAGCCAAGTCTCTGATTAACACCTTTGTAGGGATGGTTTTTCACCTATTACTAAATTAAACTTGCTTCATTGGAAAGGCAGCAAGATGCATCCTCATTTCAATGTCTACTGAAATAATACAAGTTGACACCAGGAAACATTAACGCCACTGCATCCTTGCTGCTTTCTCATGTGGAAGTCTGTTTAATGTGAAAACAAGGTGATATCTAATTAGCACACAGGTAAGAAATTCCGAAAATCTTTATTTAAGGGTGAAGATGTTTCTCACAAAATTGTTGCCCCAATGCATCTTTGAAATTCAAGCTGGAAAGATGATTTTAATATATCACTTGTACATTTTGTATTGCTCTTCTGGTGACAATGTAGTTTTTTTTGTCAATTACCATTTTAATAATAGGGTAAAGAAAATTAAGCGGATTTTTGAAAGAAAACTATACTGTCAATATACTATTAAAACAAATTAAAATGGTAAAAGTTATTGTACTTTAAGTAAAAATAAAAGAGCAAAAATATCAATCCCAGTTTTGATTACTTAAATTAACAAAAAAAAATGCATATAACAAAGGATAGTTTCAATCTGCCTACCTCTGGGTTATGGGTCCAGCATGCTTCCATTGCAGTACTCTGCTGCACATGTAAGTGCAAGAGATCCTGAAGCACTCACTCATCATGGGAAAGTACCAATGTGTTTATTCATTGGTTGATGGAAGAAACATCTTACAAAAACTCTCCAGATTATTGATTTTTTAATGTTTTTCTAGGAAACGTTCTAGATGTATGCTTATTAGCCTTTGTCAGTATGTACTGTTTGCAAAGTGTCTCTGTGGCGCAATCGGTTAGTGTGTTCGGCTATTAACCAAAAGGTTGGTGGTTCAATCCCACCCAGGGACGTAATTAACCTTGTGATCAGATTTTGGTGATATTTAAGTAGACAAGTCAAATTTCAAACCTCCTCTTATGGTGTAGGGTACATGGCCTTCTCTGATGTAATCAGAGTTAGATTTGATTCAGTGATTTTATAAAAAACAGCTAGGAAGCACAATTTAGCAGTGGGTTGCAGAGAAAAAAAATATGCTGGCAGAAAAATCCAATCGAGTGATTAAACAGCTCTTCATTTTCTGGCTTTATTTTTATGCTAACAAATTTGTTCTCTGAAAAGTGTCCACAAAGCCAAGTCTCTGATTAACACCTTTGTAAGGATGGTTTTTCACCTATTACTAAATTAAACTTGCTTCATTGGAAAGGCAGCAAGATGCATCCTCATTTCAATGTCTACTGAAATAATACAAGTTGACACCAGGAAACATTAACGCCACTGCATCCTTGCTGCTTTCTCATGTGGAAGTCTGTTTAATGTGAAAACAAGGTGATATCTAATTAGCACACAGGTAAGGAATTAAGAAAATCTTTATTTAAGGGTGAAGATGTTTCTCACAAAATTGTTGACCCAATGCATCATTGAAATTCAAGCTGGAAAGATGATTTTAATATATCACTTGTACATTTTGTATTGCTCTTCTGGTGACAATGTAGTTTGTTTTTGTCAATTACCATTTTAATAATAGGGTAAAGAAAATTAAGTGGATTTTTGAAAGAAAACAATACTGTCAATATACTATTAAAACAAATTAAAATGGTAAAAGTTATTGTACTTTAAGTAAAAATAAAAGAGACAAAATATCAATCCCAGTTTTGGATTACTTTAATTAACAAAAAAAAAATGCATATAGCAGAGGATAGTTTCAATCTGCCTACCTCTGGGTTATGGGCCCAGCATGCTTCCATTGCAGTACTCTGCTGCACATGTAAGTTCAAGAGATCCTGAAGCACTCACTCATCATGGGAAAGTACCAATGTGTTTCTTCGTTGGTTGATGGAAGAAACATCTTACAAAAACTCTCCAGATTATTGACTTTTTAAAGTTTTGCTAGGAAACGTTTTAGATGAATGCTTATTAGCCTTTGTCAGTATGGAAATTTGCAAAGTGTCTCTGTGGCGCAATCAGTTAGTATGTACGGCTTTTAACCAAAAGGTTGGTGGTTTAATCCCACCTAGGGACCTAATTGACCTTGTTATCAGATTTTGGTGATCTTTAAGTAGACAAGTCAAAATTTCAAACCCCCTGTTAAGGTGTAGGGTACTTGGCCTTCTCTGATGTAATCAGAGTTAGATTTGATTCAGTGATTTTATAAAAACAGCTAGGAAGCACAATTTAGCAGTGGGTTGCAGAGAAAAAAAATATGCTGGCAGAAAAATCCAATTGAGTGATTAAACAGCTCTTTATTTTCTGGCTTTATTTTTATGCTAACAAATTTGTTCTCTGAAAAGTGTCCACAAAGCCAAGTCTCTGATTAACACCTTTGTAAGGATGGTTTTTCACCTATTACTAAATTAAACTTGCTTCATTGGAAAGGCAGCAAGATGCATCCTCATTTCAATGTCTACTGAAATAATACAGGTTGACACCAGGAAACATTAACGCCACTGCATCCTTGCTGCTTTCTCATGTAAAAGTCTGTTTAATATGAAAACAAGGTGATATCTAATTAGCACACAGGTAAGGAATTAAGAAAATCTTTATTTAAGGGTGAAGATGTTTCTCACAAAATCGTTGCCCCAATGCATCATTGAAATTCAAGCTGGAAAGATGATTTTAATATATCACTTGTACATTTTGTATTGCTCTTCTGGTGACAATGTAGTTTGTTTTTGTCAATTACCATTTTAATAATAGGGTAAAGAAAATGAAGTGGATTTTTGAAAGAAAACAATACTGTCAATATACTATTAAAACAAATTAAAATGGTAAAAGTTATTGTACTTTAAGTAAAAATAAAAGAGCCAAAATATCAATCCCAGTTTTGGATTACTTTAATTAACAAAAAAAAATGCATATAGCAGAGGATAGTTTCAATCTGCCTACCTCTGGGTTATGGGCCCAGCATGCTTCCATTGCAGTACTCTGCTGCACATGTAAGTGCAAGAGATCCTGAAGCACTCACTCATCATGGGAAAGTACCAATGTGTTTCTTCGTTGGTTGATGGAAGAAACATCTTACAAAAACTCTCCAGATTATTGACTTTTTAAAGTTTTTCTAGGAAACGTTTTAGATGAATGCTTATTAGCCTTTGTCAGTATGGACTTTTGCAAAGTGTCTCTGTGGCGCAATCAGTTAGTATGTACGGCTATTAACCAAAAGGTTGGTGGTTCAATCCCACCCAGGGACCTAATTGACCTTGTTATCAGATTTTGGTGATCTTTAAGTAGACAAGTCAAATTTCATACCCCCTGTTATGGTGTAGGGTACCTGGCCTTCTCTGATGTAATCAGAGTTAGATTTGATTCAGTGATTTTATAAAAACATCTAGGAAGCACAATTTAGCAGTGGGTTGCAGAGAAAAAGAAATATGCTGGCAAAAAAATCAAATTGCGTGATTAAACAGCTCTTCATTTTCTGGCTTTATTTTTATGCTAACAAATTTGTTCTCTGAAAAGTGTCCACAAAGCCAAGTCTCTGATTAACACCTTTGTAGGGATGGTTTTTCACCTATTACTAAATTAAACTTGCTTCATTGGAAAGGCAGCAAGATGCATCCTCATTTCAATGTCTACTGAAATAATACAGGTTGACACCAGGAAACATTAACGCCACTGCATCCTTGCTGCTTTCTCATGTGGAAGTCTGTTTAATGTGAAAACAAGGTGATATCTAATTAGCACACAGGTAAGAAATTACGAAAATCTTTATTTAAGGGTGAATATGTTTCTCACAAAATTGTTGCCCCAATGCATCATTGAAATTCAAGCTGGAAAGATGATTTTAATATATCACTTGTACATTTTGTATTGCTCTTCTGGTGACAATGTAGTTTTTTTTGTCAATTACCATTTTAATAATAGGGTAAAGAAAATTAAGTGGATTTTTGAAAGAAAACTATACTGTCAATATACTATTAAAACAAATTAAAATGGTAAAAGTTATTGTACTTTAAGTAAAAATAAAAGAGCAAAAATATCAATCCCAGTTTTGATTACTTAAATTAACAAAAAAAAATGCATATAGCAAAGGATAGTTTCAATCTGCCTACCTCTGGGTTATGGGTCCAGCATGCTTCCATTGCAGTACTCTGCTGCACATGTAAGTGCAAGAGATCCTGAAGCACTCCCTCATCATGGGAAAGTACCAATGTGTTTATTCATTGGTTGATGGAAGAAACATCTTACAAAAACTCTCCAGATTATTGATTTTTTAATATTTTTCTAGGAAACGTTCTAGATGTATGCTTATTAGCCTTTGTTAGTATGTACTGTTTGCAAAGTGTCTTGGTGGCGCAATCGGTTAGTGTGTTCGGCTATTAACCAAAAGGTCGGTGGTTCAATCCCACCCAGGGACGTAATTGACCTTGTGATCAGATTTTGGTGATATTTAAGTAGACAAGTCAAAATTTCAAACCCCCTCTTATTGTGTAGGGTACCTGGCCTTCTCTGATGTAATCAGAGTTAGATTTGATTCAGTGATTTTATAAAAAACAGCTAGGAAGCACAATTTAGCAGTGGGTTGCAGAGAAAAAAAATATGCTGGCAGAAAAATCCAATTGAGTGATTAAACAGCTCTTCATTTTCTGGAATTTATTTTTATGCTAACAAATTTGTTCTCTGAAAAGTGTCCACAAAGCCAAGTCTCTGATTAACACCTTTGTAAGGATGGTTTTTCACCTATTACTAAATTAAACTTGCTTCATTGGAAAGGCAGCAAGATGCATCCTCATTTCAATGTCTACTGAAATAATACAGGTTGACACCAGGAAACATTAACCCCACTGCATCTTTGCTGCTTTCTCACATGGAAGTCTGTTTAATGTGAAAACAAGGTGATATCTAATTAGCACACAGGTAAGGAATTACGAAAATCTTTATTTAAGGGTGAAGATGTTTCTCACAAAATTGTTGCCCCAATGCATCATTGAAATTCAAGCTGGAAAGATGATTTTAATATATCACTTGTACATTTTGTATTGCTCTTCTGGTGACAATGTAGTTTTTTTGTCAATTACCATTTTAATAACAGGGTAAAGAAAATTAAGTGGATTTTTGAAAGAAAACTATACTGTCAATATACTATT
The DNA here is from genome assembly GCF_028390025.1 of Pseudophryne corroboree. Taxonomy (NCBI): domain Eukaryota; kingdom Metazoa; phylum Chordata; class Amphibia; order Anura; family Myobatrachidae; genus Pseudophryne; species Pseudophryne corroboree. The sequence continues at coordinate 140,881 of NW_026970488.1, read as the reverse complement.
AAAACAAATTAAAATGGTAAAAGTTATTGTACTTTAAGTAAAAATAAAAGAGCAAAAATATCAATCCCAGTTTTGATTACTTAAATTAACAAAAAAAATGCATATAGCAAAGGATAGTTTCAATCTGCCTACCTCTGGGTTATGGGTCCAGCATGCTTCCATTGCAGTACTCTGCTGCCCATGTAAGTGCAAGAGATCCTGAAGCACTCACTCATCATGGGAAAGTACCAATGTGTTTATTCGTTGGTTGATGGAAGAAACATCTTACAAAAACTCTCCAGATTATTGATTTTTTAATGTTTTTCTAGGAAACGTTCTAGATGTATGCTTATTAGCCTTTGTCAGTATGTACTTTTTGCAAAGTGTCTCTGTGGCGCAATCGGTTAGTGTGTTTGGCTGTTAACCAAAAGGTTGGTGGTTCAATCCCACCCAGGGACGTAATTAACCTTGTGATCAGATTTTGGTGATATTTAAGTAGACAAGTCAAAATTTCAAACCTCCTCTTATGGTGTAGGGTACATGGCCTTCTCTGATGTAATCAGAGTTAGATTTGATTCAGTGATTTTATAAAAAACAGCTAGGAAGCACAATTTAGCAGTGGGTTGCAGAGAAAAAAAATATGCTGGCAGAAAAATCCAATCGAGTGATTAAACAGCTCTTCATTTTCTGGCTTTATTTTTATGCTAACAAATTTGTTCTCTGAAAAGTGTCCACAAAGCCAAGTCTCTGATTAACACCTTTGTAAGGATGGTTTTTCACCTATTACTAAATTAAACTTGCTTCATTGGAAAGGCAGCAAGATGCATCCTCATTTCAATGTCTACTGAAATAATACAAGTTGACACCAGGAAACATTAACGCCACTGCATCCTTGCTGCTTTCTCATGTGGAAGTCTGTTTAATGTGAAAACAAGGTGATATCTAATTAGCACACAGGTAAGGAATTAAGAAAATCTTTATTTAAGGGTGAAGATGTTTCTCACAAAATTGTTGACCCAATGCATCATTGAAATTCAAGCTGGAAAGATGATTTTAATATATCACTTGTACATTTTGTATTGCTCTTCTGGTGACAATGTAGTTTGTTTTTGTCAATTACCATTTTAATAATAGGGTAAAGAAAATGAAGTGGATTTTTGAAAGAAAACAATACTGTCAATATACTATTAAAACAAATTAAAATGGTAAAAGTTATTGTACTTTAAGTAAAAATAAAAGAGACAAAATATCAATCCCAGTTTTGGATTACTTTAATTAACAAAAAAAAATGCATATAGCAGAGGATAGTTTCAATCTGCCTACCTCTGGGTTATGGGCCCAGCATGCTTCCATTGCAGTACTCTGCTGCACATGTAAGTGCAAGAGATCCTGAAGCACTCACTCATCATGGGAAAGTACCAATGTGTTTCTTCGTTGGTTGATGGAAGAAACATCTTACAAAAACTCTCCAGATTATTGACATTTTAAAGTTTTTCTAGGAAACGTTTTAGATGAATGCTTATTAGCCTTTGTCAGTATGGAAATTTGCAAAGTGTCTCTGTGGCGCAATCAGTTAGTATGTATGGCTTTTAACCAAAAGGTTGGTGGTTTAATCCCACCCAGGGACCTAATTGACCTTGTTATCAGATTTTGGTGATCTTTAAGTAGACAAGTCAAAATTTCAAACCCCCTGTTATGGTGTAGGGTACTTGGCCTTCTCTGATGTAATCAGAGTTAGATTTGATTCAGTGATTTTATAAAAACAGCTAGGAAGCACAATTTAGCAGTGGGTTGCAGAGAAAAAAAATATGCTGGCAGAAAAATCCAATTGAGTGATTAAACAGCTCTTTATTTTCTTGCTTTATTTTTATGCTAACAAATTTGTTCTCTGAAAAGTGTCCACAAAGCCAAGTCTCTGATTAACACCTTTGTAAGGATGGTTTTTCACCTATTACTAAATTAAACTTGCTTCATTGGAAAGGCAGCAAGATGCATCCTCATTTCAATGTCTACTGAAATAATACAGGTTGACACCAGGAAACATTAACGCCACTGCATCCTTGCTGCTTTCTCATGTAAAAGTCTGTTTAATATGAAAACAAGGTGATATCTAATTAGCACACAGGTAAGGAATTAAGAAAATCTTTATTTAAGGGTGAAGATGTTTCTCACAAAATCGTTGCCCCAATGCATCATTGAAATTCAAGCTGGAAAGATGATTTTAATATATCACTTGTACATTTTGTATTGCTCTTCTGGTGACAATGTAGTTTTTTTTGTCAATTACCATTTTAATAATAGGGTAAAGAAAATTAAGTGGATTTTTGAAAGAAAACTATACTGTCAATATACTATTAAAACAAATTAAAATGGTAAAAGTTATTGTACTTTAAGTAAAAATAAAAGAGCAAAAATATCAATCCCAGTTTTGATTACTTAAATTAACAAAAAAAATGCATATAGCAAAGGATAGTTTCAATCTGCCTACCTCTGGGTTATGGGTCCAGCATGCTTCCATTGCAGTACTCTGCTGCACATGTAAGTGCAAGAGATCCTGAAGCACTCACTCATCATGGGAAAGTACCAATGTGTTTATTCATTGGTTGATGGAAGAAACATCTTACAAAAACTCTCCAGATTATTGATTTTTTAATATTTTTCTAGGAAACGTTCTAGATGTATGCTTATTAGCCTTTGTCAGTATGTACTGTTTACAAAGTGTCTCGGTGGCGCAATCGGTTAGTGTGTTCGGCTATAAACCAAAAGGTTGGTGGTTCAATCCCACCCAGGGACGTAATTGACCTTGTGATCAGATTTTGGTGATATTTAAGTAGACAAGTCAAAATTTCAAACCCCCTCTTATTGTGTAGGGTACCTGGCCTTCTCTGATGTAATCAGAGTTAGATTTGATTCAGTGATTTTATAAAAAACAGCTAGGAAGCACAATTTAGCAGTGGGTTGCAGAGAAAAAAAATATGCTGGCAGAAAAATCCAATCGAGTGATTAAACAGCTCTTCATTTTCTGGCTTTATTTTTATGCTAACAAATTTGTTCTCTGAAAAGTGTCCACAAAGCCAAGTCTCTGATTAACACCTTTGTAAGGATGGTTTTTCACCTATTACTAAATTAAACTTGCTTCATTGGAAAGGCAGCAAGATGCATCCTCATTTCAATGTCTACTGAAATAATTCAAGTTGACACCAGGAAACATTAACGCCACTGCATCCTTGCTGCTTTCTCATGTGGAAGTCTGTTTAATGTGAAAACAAGGTGATATCTAATTAGCACACAGGTAAGGAATTAAGAAAATCTTTATTTAAGGGTGAAGATGTTTCTCACAAAATTGTTGACCCAATGCAACATTGAAATTCAAGCTGGAAAGATGATTTTAATATATCACTTGTACATTTTGTATTGCTCTTCTGGTGACAATGTAGTTTGTTTTTGTCAATTACCATTTTAATAATAGGGTAAAGAAAATGAAGTGGATTTTTGAAAGAAAACAATACTGTCAATATACTATTAAAACAAATTAAAATGGTAAAAGTTATTGTACTTTAAGTAAAAATAAAAGAGACAAAATATCAATCCCAGTTTTGGATTACTTTAATTAACAAAAAAAAATGCATATAGCAGAGGATAGTTTCAATCTGCCTACCTCTGGGTTATAGGCCCAGCATGCTTCCATTGCAGTACTCTGCTGCACATGTAAGTTCAAGAGATCCTGAAGCACTCACTCATCATGGGAAAGTACCAATGTGTTTCTTCGTTGGTTGATGGAAGAAACATCTTACAAAAACTCTCCAGATTATTGACTTTTTAAAGTTTTTCTAGGAAACGTTTTAGATGAATGCTTATTAGCCTTTGTCAGTATGGACTTTTGCAAAGTGTCTCTGTGGCGCAATCAGTTAGTATGTACGGCTATTAACCAAAAGGTTGGTGGTTCAATCCCACCCAGGGACCTAATTGACCTTGTTATCAGATTTTGGTGATCTTTAAGTAGACAAGTCAAAATTTCAAACCCCCTGTTATGGTGTAGGGTACCTGGCCTTCTCTGATGTAATCAGAGTTAGATTTGATTCAGTGATTTTATAAAAACAGCTAGGAAGCACAATTTAGCAGTGGGTTGCAGAGAAAAAAAATATGCTGGCAGAAAAATCCAATTGAGTGATTAAACAGCTCTTTATTTTCTGGCTTTATTTTTATGCTAACAAATTTGTTCTCTGAAAAGTGTCCACAAAGCCAAGTCTCTGATTAACACCTTTGTAGGGATGGTTTTTCACCTATTACTAAATTAAACTTGCTTCATTGGAAAGGCAGCAAGATGTATCCTCATTTCAATGTCTACTGAAATAATACAGGTTGACACCAGGAAACATTAACGCCACTGCATCCTTGCTGCTTTCTCATGTGGAAGTCTGTTTAATGTGAAAACAAGGTGGTATCTAATTAGCACACAGGTAAGGAATTACGAAAATCTTTATTTAAGGGTGAAGATGTTTCTCACAAAATTGTTGCCCCAATGCATCATTGAAATTCAAGCTGGAAAGATGATTTTAATATATCACTTGTACATTTTGTATTGCTCTTCTGGTGACAATGTAGTTTTTTTGTCAATTACCATTTTAATAACAGGGTAAAGAAAATTAAGTGGATTTTTGATAGAAAACTATACTGTCAATATACTATTAAAACAAATTAAAATGGTAAAAGTTATTGTACTTTAAGTAAAAATAAAAGAGCCAAAATATCAATCCCAGTTTTGGATTACTTTAATTAACAAACAAAAAAATGCATATAGCAGAGGATAGTTTCAATCTGCCTACCTCTGGGTTATGGGCCCAGCATACTTCCATTGCAGTACTCTGCTGCACATGTAAGTGCAAGAGATCCTGAAGCACTCACTCATCATGGGAAAGTACCAATGTGTTTCTTCGTTGGTTGATGGAAGAAACATCTTACAAAAACTCTCCAGATTATTGACTTTTTAAAGTTTTTCTAGGAAACGTTTTAGATGAATGCTTATTAGCCTTTGTCAGTATGGACTTTTGCAAAGTGTCTCTGTGGTGCAATCGGTTAGTGTGTTTGGCTATTAACCAAAAGGTTGGTGGTTCAATCCCACCCAGGGACATAATTAACCTTGTGATCAGATTTTGGTGATATTTAAGTAGACAAGTCAAAATTTCAAACCTCATCTTATGGTGTAGGGTACATGGCCTTCTCTGATGTAATCAGAGTTAGATTTGATTCAGTGATTTTATAAAAAACAGCTAGGAAGCACAATTTAGCAGTGGGTTGCAGAGAAAAAAAATATGCTGGCAGAAAAATCCAATCGAGTGATTAAACAGCTCTTCATTTTCTGGCTTTATTTTTATGCTAACAAATTTGTTCTCTGAAAAGTGTCCACAAAGCCAAGTCTCTGATTAACACCTTTGTAAGGATGGTTTTTCACCTATTACTAAATTAAACTTGCTTCATTGGAAAGGCAGCAAGATGCATCCTCATTTCAATGTCTACTGAAATAATACAAGTTGACACCAGGAAACATTAACGCCACTGCATCCTTGCTGCTTTCTCATGTGGAAGTCTGTTTAATGTGAAAACAAGGTGATATCTAATTAGCACACAGGTAAGGAATTAAGAAAATCTTTATTTAAGGGTGAAGATGTTTCTCACAAAATTGTTGACCCAATGCAACATTGAAATTCAAGCTGGAAAGATGATTTTAATATATCACTTGTACATTTTGTATTGCTCTTCTGGTGACAATGTAGTTTGTTTTTGTCAATTACCATTTTAATAATAGGGTAAAGAAAATGAAGTGGATTTTTGAAAGAAAACAATACTGTCAATATACTATTAAAACAAATTAAAATGGTAAAAGTTATTGTACTTTAAGTAAAAATAAAAGAGACAAAATATCAATCCCAGTTTTGGATTACTTTAATTAACAAAAAAAAAAATGCATATAGCAGAGGATAGTTTCAATCTGCCTACCTCTGGGTTATGGGCCCAGCATGCTTCCATTGCAGTACTCTGCTGCACATGTAAGTTCAAGAGATCCTGAAGCACTCACTCATCATGGGAAAGTACCAATGTGTTTCTTCGTTGGTTGATGGAAGAAACATCTTACAAAAACTCTCCAGATTATTGACTTTTTAAAGTTTTTCTAGGAAACGTTTTAGATGAATGCTTATTAGCCTTTGTCAGTATGGACTTTTGCAAAGTGTCTCTGTGGCGCAATCAGTTAGTATGTACAGCTATTAACCAAAAGGTTGGTGGTTCAATCCCACCCAGGGACCTAATTGACCTTGTTATCAGATTTTGGTGATCTTTAAGTAGACAAGTCAAATTTCATATCCCCCTGTTATGGTGTAGGGTACCTGGCCTTCTCTGATGTAATAAGAGTTAGATTTGATTCAGTGATTTTATAAAAACATCTAGGAAGCACAATTTAGCAGTGGGTTGCAGAGAAAAAGAAATATGCTGGCAAAAAAATCAAATTGCGTGATTAAACAGCTCTTCATTTTCTGGCTTTATTTTTATGCTAACAAATTTGTTCTCTGAAAAGTGTCCACAAAGCCAAGTCTCTGATTAACACCTTTGTAGGGATGGTTTTTCACCTATTACTAAATTAAACTTGCTTCATTGGAAAGGCAGCAAGATGCATCCTCATTTCAATGTCTACTGAAATAATACAGGTTGACACCAGGAAACATTAACGCCACTGCATCCTTGCTGCTTTCTCATGTGGAAGTCTGTTTAATGTGAAAACAAGGTGATATCTAATTAGCACACAGGTAAGAAATTACGAAAATCTTTATTTAAGGGTGAAGATGTTTCTCACAAAATTGTTGCCCCAATGCATCATTGAAATTCAAGCTGGAAAGATGATTTTAATATATCACTTGTACATTTTGTATTGCTCTTCTGGTGACAATGTAGTTTTTTTTGTCAATTACCATTTTAATAATAGGGTAAAGAAAATTAAGTGGATTTTTGAAAGAAAACTATACTGTCAATATACTATTAAAACAAATTAAAATGGTAAAAGTTATTGTACTTTAAGTAAAAATAAAAGAGCAAAAATATCAATCCCAGTTTTGATTACTTAAATTTACAAAAAAAAATGCATATAGCAAAGGATAGTTTCAATCTGCCTACCTCTGGGTTATGGGTCCAGCATGCTTCCATTGCAGTACTCTGCTGCACATGTAAGTGCAAGAGATCCTGAAGCACTCACTCATCATGGGAAAGTACCAATGTGTTTATTCATTGGTTGATGGAAGAAACATCTTACAAAAACTCTCCAGATTATTGATTTTTTAATATTTTTCTAGGAAACGTTCTAGATGTATGCTTATTAGCCTTTGTCAGTATGTACTGTTTGCAAAGTGTCTCGGTGGCGCAATCGGTTAGTGTGTTTGGCTATTAACCAAAAGGTTGGTGGTTCAATCCCACCCAGGGACGTAATTGACCTTGTGATCAGATTTTGGTGATATTTAAGTAGACAAGTCAAAATTTCAAACCCCCTCTTATTGTGTAGGGTACCTGGCCTTCTCTGATGTAATCAGAGTTAGATTTGATTCAGTGATTTTATAAAAAACAGCTAGGAAGCACAATTTAGCAGTGGGTTGCAGAGAAAAAAAATATGCTGGCAGAAAAATCCAATTGAGTGATTAAACAGCTCTTCATTTTCTGGAATTTATTTTTATGCTAACAAATTTGTTCTCTGAAAAGTGTCCACAAAGCCAAGTCTCTGATTAACACCTTTGTAAGGATGGTTTTTCACCTATTACTAAATTAAACTTGCTTCATTGGAAAGGCAGCAAGATGCATCCTCATTTCAATGTCTACTGAAATAATACAGGTTGACACCAGGAAACATTAACGCCACTGCATCTTTGCTGCTTTCTCACATGGAAGTCTGTTTAATGTGAAAACAAGGTGATATCTAATTAGCACACAGGTAAGGAATTACGAAAATCTTTATTTAAGGGTGAAGATGTTTCTCACAAAATTGTTGCCCCAATGCATCATTGAAATTCAAGCTGGAAAGATGATTTTAATATATCACTTGTACATTTTGTATTGCTCTTCTGGTGACAATGTAGTTTTTTTGTCAATTACCATTTTAATAACAGGGTAAAGAAAATTAAGTGGATTTTTGAAAGAAAACTATACTGTCAATATACTATTAAAACAAATTAAAATGGTAAAAGTTATTGTACTTTAAGTAAAAATAAAAGAGCAAAAATATCAATCCCAGTTTTGATTACTTAAATTAACAAAAAAAATGCATATAGCAAAGGATAGTTTCAATCTGCCTACCTCTGGGTTATGGGTCCAGCATGCTTCCATTGCAGTACTCTGCTGCCCATGTAAGTGCAAGAGATCCTGAAGCACTCACTCATCATGGGAAAGTACCAATGTGTTTATTCGTTGGTTGATGGAAGAAACATCTTACAAAAACTCTCCAGATTATTGATTTTTTAATGTTTTTCTAGGAAACGTTCTAGATGTATGCTTATTAGCCTTTGTCAGTATGTACTTTTTGCAAAGTGTCTCTGTGGCGCAATCGGTTAGTGTGTTTGGCTGTTAACCAAAAGGTTGGTGGTTCAATCCCACCCAGGGACGTAATTAACCTTGTGATCAGATTTTGGTGATATTTAAGTAGACAAGTCAAAATTTCAAACCTCCTCTTATGGTGTAGGGTACATGGCCTTCTCTGATGTAATCAGAGTTAGATTTGATTCAGTGATTTTATAAAAAACAGCTAGGAAGCACAATTTAGCAGTGGGTTGCAGAGAAAAAAAATATGCTGGCAGAAAAATCCAATCGAGTGATTAAACAGCTCTTCATTTTCTGGCTTTATTTTTATGCTAACAAATTTGTTCTCTGAAAAGTGTCCACAAAGCCAAGTCTCTGATTAACACCTTTGTAAGGATGGTTTTTCACCTATTACTAAATTAAACTTGCTTCATTGGAAAGGCAGCAAGATGCATCCTCATTTCAATGTCTACTGAAATAATACAAGTTGACACCAGGAAACATTAACGCCACTGCATCCTTGCTGCTTTCTCATGTGGAAGTCTGTTTAATGTGAAAACAAGGTGATATCTAATTAGCACACAGGTAAGGAATTAAGAAAATCTTTATTTAAGGGTGAAGATGTTTCTCACAAAATTGTTGACCCAATGCATCATTGAAATTCAAGCTGGAAAGATGATTTTAATATATCACTTGTACATTTTGTATTGCTCTTCTGGTGACAATGTAGTTTGTTTTTGTCAATTACCATTTTAATAATAGGGTAAAGAAAATGAAGTGGATTTTTGAAAGAAAACAATACTGTCAATATACTATTAAAACAAATTAAAATGGTAAAAGTTATTGTACTTTAAGTAAAAATAAAAGAGACAAAATATCAATCCCAGTTTTGGATTACTTTAATTAACAAAAAAAAATGCATATAGCAGAGGATAGTTTCAATCTGCCTACCTCTGGGTTATGGGCCCAGCATGCTTCCATTGCAGTACTCTGCTGCACATGTAAGTGCAAGAGATCCTGAAGCACTCACTCATCATGGGAAAGTACCAATGTGTTTCTTCGTTGGTTGATGGAAGAAACATCTTACAAAAACTCTCCAGATTATTGACATTTTAAAGTTTTTCTAGGAAACGTTTTAGATGAATGCTTATTAGCCTTTGTCAGTATGGAAATTTGCAAAGTGTCTCTGTGGCGCAATCAGTTAGTATGTATGGCTTTTAACCAAAAGGTTGGTGGTTCAATCCCACCAATTGACCTTGTTATCAGATTTTGGTGATATTTAAGTAGACAAGTCAAATTTCATACCCCCTGTTATGGTGTAGGGTACCTGGCCTTCTCTGATGTAATCAGAGTTAGATTTGATTCAGTGATTTTATAAAAACATCTAGGAAGCACAATTTAGCAGTGGGTTGCAGAGAAAAAGAAATATGCTGGCAAAAAAATCAAATTGCGTGATTAAACAGCTCTTCATTTTCTGGCTTTATTTTTATGCTAACAAATTTGTTCTCTGAAAAGTGTCCACAAAGCCAAGTCTCTGATTAACACCTTTGTAGGGATGGTTTTTCACCTATTACTAAATTAAACTTGCTTCATTGGAAAGGCAGCAAGATGCATCCTCATTTCAATGTCTACTGAAATAATACAAGTTGACACCAGGAAACATTAACGCCACTGCATCCTTGCTGCTTTCTCATGTGGAAGTCTGTTTAATGTGAAAACAAGGTGATATCTAATTAGCACACAGGTAAGAAATTCCGAAAATCTTTATTTAAGGGTGAAGATGTTTCTCACAAAATTGTTGCCCCAATGCATCTTTGAAATTCAAGCTGGAAAGATGATTTTAATATATCACTTGTACATTTTGTATTGCTCTTCTGGTGACAATGTAGTTTTTTTTGTCAATTACCATTTTAATAATAGGGTAAAGAAAATTAAGCGGATTTTTGAAAGAAAACTATACTGTCAATATACTATTAAAACAAATTAAAATGGTAAAAGTTATTGTACTTTAAGTAAAAATAAAAGAGCAAAAATATCAATCCCAGTTTTGATTACTTAAATTAACAAAAAAAAATGCATATAACAAAGGATAGTTTCAATCTGCCTACCTCTGGGTTATGGGTCCAGCATGCTTCCATTGCAGTACTCTGCTGCACATGTAAGTGCAAGAGATCCTGAAGCACTCACTCATCATGGGAAAGTACCAATGTGTTTATTCATTGGTTGATGGAAGAAACATCTTACAAAAACTCTCCAGATTATTGATTTTTTAATGTTTTTCTAGGAAACGTTCTAGATGTATGCTTATTAGCCTTTGTCAGTATGTACTGTTTGCAAAGTGTCTCTGTGGCGCAATCGGTTAGTGTGTTCGGCTATTAACCAAAAGGTTGGTGGTTCAATCCCACCCAGGGACGTAATTAACCTTGTGATCAGATTTTGGTGATATTTAAGTAGACAAGTCAAAATTTCAAACCTCCTCTTATGGTGTAGGGTACATGGCCTTCTCTGATGTAATCAGAGTTAGATTTGATTCAGTGATTTTATAAAAAACAGCTAGGAAGCACAATTTAGCAGTGGGTTGCAGAGAAAAAAAATATGCTGGCAGAAAAATCCAATCGAGTGATTAAACAGCTCTTCATTTTCTGGCTTTATTTTTATGCTAACAAATTTGTTCTCTGAAAAGTGTCCACAAAGCCAAGTCTCTGATTAACACCTTTGTAAGGATGGTTTTTCACCTATTACTAAATTAAACTTGCTTCATTGGAAAGGCAGCAAGATGCATCCTCATTTCAATGTCTACTGAAATAATACAAGTTGACACCAGGAAACATTAACGCCACTGCATCCTTGCTGCTTTCTCATGTGGAAGTCTGTTTAATGTGAAAACAAGGTGATATCTAATTAGCACACAGGTAAGGAATTAAGAAAATCTTTATTTAAGGGTGAAGATGTTTCTCACAAAATTGTTGACCCAATGCATCATTGAAATTCAAGCTGGAAAGATGATTTTAATATATCACTTGTACATTTTGTATTGCTCTTCTGGTGACAATGTAGTTTGTTTTTGTCAATTACCATTTTAATAATAGGGTAAAGAAAATTAAGTGGATTTTTGAAAGAAAACAATACTGTCAATATACTATTAAAACAAATTAAAATGGTAAAAGTTATTGTACTTTAAGTAAAAATAAAAGAGACAAAATATCAATCCCAGTTTTGGATTACTTTAATTAACAAAAAAAAAATGCATATAGCAGAGGATAGTTTCAATCTGCCTACCTCTGGGTTATGGGCCCAGCATGCTTCCATTGCAGTACTCTGCTGCACATGTAAGTTCAAGAGATCCTGAAGCACTCACTCATCATGGGAAAGTACCAATGTGTTTCTTCGTTGGTTGATGGAAGAAATATCTTACAAAAACTCTCCAGATTATTGACTTTTTAAAGTTTTGCTAGGAAACGTTTTAGATGAATGCTTATTAGCCTTTGTCAGTATGGAAATTTGCAAAGTGTCTCTGTGGCGCAATCAGTTAGTATGTACGGCTTTTAACCAAAAGGTTGGTGGTTTAATCCCACCTAGGGACCTAATTGACCTTGTTATCAGATTTTGGTGATCTTTAAGTAGACAAGTCAAAATTTCAAACCCCCTGTTAAGGTGTAGGGTACTTGGCCTTCTCTGATGTAATCAGAGTTAGATTTGATTCAGTGATTTTATAAAAACAGCTAGGAAGCACAATTTAGCAGTGGGTTGCAGAGAAAAAAAATATGCTGGCAGAAAAATCCAATTGAGTGATTAAACAGCTCTTTATTTTCTGGCTTTATTTTTATGCTAACAAATTTGTTCTCTGAAAAGTGTCCACAAAGCCAAGTCTCTGATTAACACCTTTGTAAGGATGGTTTTTCACCTATTACTAAATTAAACTTGCTTCATTGGAAAGGCAGCAAGATGCATCCTCATTTCAATGTCTACTGAAATAATACAGGTTGACACCAGGAAACATTAACGCCACTGCATCCTTGCTGCTTTCTCATGTAAAAGTCTGTTTAATATGAAAACAAGGTGATATCTAATTAGCACACAGGTAAGGAATTAAGAAAATCTTTATTTAAGGGTGAAGATGTTTCTCACAAAATCGTTGCCCCAATGCATCATTGAAATTCAAGCTGGAAAGATGATTTTAATATATCACTTGTACATTTTGTATTGCTCTTCTGGTGACAATGTAGTTTGTTTTTGTCAATTACCATTTTAATAATAGGGTAAAGAAAATGAAGTGGATTTTTGAAAGAAAACAATACTGTCAATATACTATTAAAACAAATTAAAATGGTAAAAGTTATTGTACTTTAAGTAAAAATAAAAGAGCCAAAATATCAATCCCAGTTTTGGATTACTTTAATTAACAAAAAAAAATGCATATAGCAGAGGATAGTTTCAATCTGCCTACCTCTGGGTTATGGGCCCAGCATGCTTCCATTGCAGTACTCTGCTGCACATGTAAGTGCAAGAGATCCTGAAGCACTCACTCATCATGGGAAAGTACCAATGTGTTTCTTCGTTGGTTGATGGAAGAAACATCTTACAAAAACTCTCCAGATTATTGACTTTTTAAAGTTTTTCTAGGAAACGTTTTAGATGAATGCTTATTAGCCTTTGTCAGTATGGACTTTTGCAAAGTGTCTCTGTGGCGCAATCAGTTAGTATGTACGGCTATTAACCAAAAGGTTGGTGGTTCAATCCCACCCAGGGACCTAATTGACCTTGTTATCAGATTTTGGTGATCTTTAAGTAGACAAGTCAAATTTCATACCCCCTGTTATGGTGTAGGGTACCTGGCCTTCTCTGATGTAATCAGAGTTAGATTTGATTCAGTGATTTTATAAAAACATCTAGGAAGCACAATTTAGCAGTGGGTTGCAGAGAAAAAGAAATATGCTGGCAAAAAAATCAAATTGCGTGATTAAACAGCTCTTCATTTTCTGGCTTTATTTTTATGCTAACAAATTTGTTCTCTGAAAAGTGTCCACAAAGCCAAGTCTCTGATTAACACCTTTGTAGGGATGGTTTTTCACCTATTACTAAATTAAACTTGCTTCATTGGAAAGGCAGCAAGATGCATCCTCATTTCAATGTCTACTGAAATAATACAGGTTGACACCAGGAAACATTAACGCCACTGCATCCTTGCTGCTTTCTCATGTGGAAGTCTGTTTAATGTGAAAACAAGGTGATATCTAATTAGCACACAGGTAAGAAATTACGAAAATCTTTATTTAAGGGTGAATATGTTTCTCACAAAATTGTTGCCCCAATGCATCATTGAAATTCAAGCTGGAAAGATGATTTTAATATATCACTTGTACATTTTGTATTGCTCTTCTGGTGACAATGTAGTTTTTTTTGTCAATTACCATTTTAATAATAGGGTAAAGAAAATTAAGTGGATTTTTGAAAGAAAACTATACTGTCAATATACTATTAAAACAAATTAAAATGGTAAAAGTTATTGTACTTTAAGTAAAAATAAAAGAGCAAAAATATCAATCCCAGTTTTGATTACTTAAATTAACAAAAAAAAATGCATATAGCAAAGGATAGTTTCAATCTGCCTACCTCTGGGTTATGGGTCCAGCATGCTTCCATTGCAGTACTCTGCTGCACATGTAAGTGCAAGAGATCCTGAAGCACTCCCTCATCATGGGAAAGTACCAATGTGTTTATTCATTGGTTGATGGAAGAAACATCTTACAAAAACTCTCCAGATTATTGATTTTTTAATATTTTTCTAGGAAACGTTCTAGATGTATGCTTATTAGCCTTTGTTAGTATGTACTGTTTGCAAAGTGTCTTGGTGGCGCAATCGGTTAGTGTGTTCGGCTATTAACCAAAAGGTCGGTGGTTCAATCCCACCCAGGGACGTAATTGACCTTGTGATCAGATTTTGGTGATATTTAAGTAGACAAGTCAAAATTTCAAACCCCCTCTTATTGTGTAGGGTACCTGGCCTTCTCTGATGTAATCAGAGTTAGATTTGATTCAGTGATTTTATAAAAAACAGCTAGGAAGCACAATTTAGCAGTGGGTTGCAGAGAAAAAAAATATGCTGGCAGAAAAATCCAATTGAGTGATTAAACAGCTCTTCATTTTCTGGAATTTATTTTTATGCTAACAAATTTGTTCTCTGAAAAGTGTCCACAAAGCCAAGTCTCTGATTAACACCTTTGTAAGGATGGTTTTTCACCTATTACTAAATTAAACTTGCTTCATTGGAAAGGCAGCAAGATGCATCCTCATTTCAATGTCTACTGAAATAATACAGGTTGACACCAGGAAACATTAACGCCACTGCATCTTTGCTGCTTTCTCACATGGAAGTCTGTTTAATGTGAAAACAAGGTGATATCTAATTAGCACACAGGTAAGGAATTACGAAAATCTTTATTTAAGGGTGAAGATGTTTCTCACAAAATTGTTGCCCCAATGCATCATTGAAATTCAAGCTGGAAAGATGATTTTAATATATCACTTGTACATTTTGTATTGCTCTTCTGGTGACAATGTAGTTTTTTTGTCAATTACCATTTTAATAACAGGGTAAAGAAAATTAAGTGGATTTTTGAAAGAAAACTATACTGTCAATATACTATTAAAACAAATTAAAATGGTAAAAGTTATTGTACTTTAAGTAAAAATAAAAGAGCAAAAATATCAATCCCAGTTTTGATTACTTAAATTAACAAAAAAAATGCATATAGCAAAGGATAGTTTCAATCTGCCTACCTCTGGGTTATGGGTCCAGCATGCTTCCATTGCAGTACTCTGCTGCCCATGTAAGTGCAAGAGATCCTGAAGCACTCACTCATCATGGGAAAGTACCAATGTGTTTATTCGTTGGTTGATGGAAGAAACATCTTACAAAAACTCTCCAGATTATTGATTTTTTAATGTTTTTCTAGGAAACGTTCTAGATGTATGCTTATTAGCCTTTGTCAGTATGTACTTTTTGCAAAGTGTCTCTGTGGCGCAATCGGTTAGTGTGTTTGGCTGTTAACCAAAAGGTTGGTGGTTCAATCCCACCCAGGGACGTAATTAACCTTGTGATCAGGTTTTGGTGATATTTAAGTAGACAAGTCAAAATTTCAAACCTCCTCTTATGGTGTAGGGTACATGGCCTTCTCTGATGTAATCAGAGTTAGATTTGATTCAGTGATTTTATAAAAAACAGCTAGGAAGCACAATTTAGCAGTGGGTTGCAGAGAAAAAAAATATGCTGGCAGAAAAATCCAATCGAGTGATTAAACAGCTCTTCATTTTCTGGCTTTATTTTTATGCTAACAAATTTGTTCTCTGAAAAGTGTCCACAAAGCCAAGTCTCTGATTAACACCTTTGTAAGGATGGTTTTTCACCTATTACTAAATTAAACTTGCTTCATTGGAAAGGCAGCAAGATGCATCCTCATTTCAATGTCTACTGAAATAATACAAGTTGACACCAGGAAACATTAACGCCACTGCATCCTTGCTGCTTTCTCATGTGGAAGTCTGTTTAATGTGAAAACAAGGTGATATCTAATTAGCACACAGGTAAGGAATTAAGAAAATCTTTATTTAAGGGTGAAGATGTTTCTCACAAAATTGTTGACCCAATGCATCATTGAAATTCAAGCTGGAAAGATGATTTTAATATATCACTTGTACATTTTGTATTGCTCTTCTGGTGACAATGTAGTTTGTTTTTGTCAATTACCATTTTAATAATAGGGTAAAGAAAATGAAGTGGATTTTTGAAAGAAAACAATACTGTCAATATACTATTAAAACAAATTAAAATGGTAAAAGTTATTGTACTTTAAGTAAAAATAAAAGAGACAAAATATCAATCCCAGTTTTGGATTACTTTAATTAACAAAAAAAAATGCATATAGCAGAGGATAGTTTCAATCTGCCTACCTCTGGGTTATGGGCCCAGCATGCTTCCATTGCAGTACTCTGCTGCACATGTAAGTGCAAGAGATCCTGAAGCACTCACTCATCATGGGAAAGTACCAATGTGTTTCTTCGTTGGTTGATGGAAGAAACATCTTACAAAAACTCTCCAGATTATTGACATTTTAAAGTTTTTCTAGGAAACGTTTTAGATGAATGCTTATTAGCCTTTGTCAGTATGGAAATTTGCAAAGTGTCTCTGTGGCGCAATCAGTTAGTATGTATGGCTTTTAACCAAAAGGTTGGTGGTTTAATCCCACCCAGGGACCTAATTGACCTTGTTATCAGATTTTGGTGATCTTTAAGTAGACAAGTCAAAATTTCAAACCCCCTGTTATGGTGTAGGGTACTTGGCCTTCTCTGATGTAATCAGAGTTAGATTTGATTCAGTGATTTTATAAAAACAGCTAGGAAGCACAATTTAGCAGTGGGTTGCAGAGAAAAAAAATATGCTGGCAGAAAAATCCAATTGAGTGATTAAACAGCTCTTTATTTTCTTGCTTTATTTTTATGCTAACAAATTTGTTCTCTGAAAAGTGTCCACAAAGCCAAGTCTCTGATTAACACCTTTGTAAGGATGGTTTTTCACCTATTACTAAATTAAACTTGCTTCATTGGAAAGGCAGCAAGATGCATCCTCATTTCAATGTCTACTGAAATAATACAGGTTGACACCAGGAAACATTAACGCCACTGCATCCTTGCTGCTTTCTCATGTAAAAGTCTGTTTAATATGAAAACAAGGTGATATCTAATTAGCACACAGGTAAGGAATTAAGAAAATCTTTATTTAAGGGTGAAGATGTTTCTCACAAAATCGTTGCCCCAATGCATCATTGAAATTCAAGCTGGAAAGATGATTTTAATATATCACTTGTACATTTTGTATTGCTCTTCTGGTGACAATGTAGTTTTTTTTGTCAATTACCATTTTAATAATAGGGTAAAGAAAATTAAGTGGATTTTTGAAAGAAAACTATACTGTCAATATACTATTAAAACAAATTAAAATGGTAAAAGTTATTGTACTTTAAGTAAAAATAAAAGAGCAAAAATATCAATCCCAGTTTTGATTACTTAAATTAACAAAAAAAATGCATATAGCAAAGGATAGTTTCAATCTGCCTACCTCTGGGTTATGGGTCCAGCATGCTTCCATTGCAGTACTCTGCTGCACATGTAAGTGCAAGAGATCCTGAAGCACTCACTCATCATGGGAAAGTACCAATGTGTTTATTCATTGGTTGATGGAAGAAACATCTTACAAAAACTCTCCAGATTATTGATTTTTTAATATTTTTCTAGGAAACGTTCTAGATGTATGCTTATTAGCCTTTGTCAGTATGTACTGTTTACAAAGTGTCTCGGTGGCGCAATCGGTTAGTGTGTTCGGCTATAAACCAAAAGGTTGGTGGTTCAATCCCACCCAGGGACGTAATTGACCTTGTGATCAGATTTTGGTGATATTTAAGTAGACAAGTCAAAATTTCAAACCCCCTCTTATTGTGTAGGGTACCTGGCCTTCTCTGATGTAATCAGAGTTAGATTTGATTCAGTGATTTTATAAAAAACAGCTAGGAAGCACAATTTAGCAGTGGGTTGCAGAGAAAAAAAATATGCTGGCAGAAAAATCCAATCGAGTGATTAAACAGCTCTTCATTTTCTGGCTTTATTTTTATGCTAACAAATTTGTTCTCTGAAAAGTGTCCACAAAGCCAAGTCTCTGATTAACACCTTTGTAAGGATGGTTTTTCACCTATTACTAAATTAAACTTGCTTCATTGGAAAGGCAGCAAGATGCATCCTCATTTCAATGTCTACTGAAATAATTCAAGTTGACACCAGGAAACATTAACGCCACTGCATCCTTGCTGCTTTCTCATGTGGAAGTCTGTTTAATGTGAAAACAAGGTGATATCTAATTAGCACACAGGTAAGGAATTAAGAAAATCTTTATTTAAGGGTGAAGATGTTTCTCACAAAATTGTTGACCCAATGCAACATTGAAATTCAAGCTGGAAAGATGATTTTAATATATCACTTGTACATTTTGTATTGCTCTTCTGGTGACAATGTAGTTTGTTTTTGTCAATTACCATTTTAATAATAGGGTAAAGAAAATGAAGTGGATTTTTGAAAGAAAACAATACTGTCAATATACTATTAAAACAAATTAAAATGGTAAAAGTTATTGTACTTTAAGTAAAAATAAAAGAGACAAAATATCAATCCCAGTTTTGGATTACTTTAATTAACAAAAAAAAAATGCATATAGCAGAGGATAGTTTCAATCTGCCTACCTCTGGGTTATAGGCCCAGCATGCTTCCATTGCAGTACTCTGCTGCACATGTAAGTTCAAGAGATCCTGAAGCACTCACTCATCATGGGAAAGTACCAATGTGTTTCTTCGTTGGTTGATGGAAGAAACATCTTACAAAAACTCTCCAGATTATTGACTTTTTAAAGTTTTTCTAGGAAACGTTTTAGATGAATGCTTATTAGCCTTTGTCAGTATGGACTTTTGCAAAGTGTCTCTGTGGCGCAATCAGTTAGTATGTACGGCTATTAACCAAAAGGTTGGTGGTTCAATCCCACCCAGGGACCTAATTGACCTTGTTATCAGATTTTGGTGATCTTTAAGTAGACAAGTCAAAATTTCAAACCCCCTGTTATGGTGTAGGGTACCTGGCCTTCTCTGATGTAATCAGAGTTAGATTTGATTCAGTGATTTTATAAAAACAGCTAGGAAGCACAATTTAGCAGTGGGTTGCAGAGAAAAAAAATATGCTGGCAGAAAAATCCAATTGAGTGATTAAACAGCTCTTTATTTTCTGGCTTTATTTTTATGCTAACAAATTTGTTCTCTGAAAAGTGTCCACAAAGCCAAGTCTCTGATTAACACCTTTGTAGGGATGGTTTTTCACCTATTACTAAATTAAACTTGCTTCATTGGAAAGGCAGCAAGATGTATCCTCATTTCAATGTCTACTGAAATAATACAGGTTGACACCAGGAAACATTAACGCCACTGCATCCTTGCTGCTTTCTCATGTGGAAGTCTGTTTAATGTGAAAACAAGGTGGTATCTAATTAGCACACAGGTAAGGAATTACGAAAATCTTTATTTAAGGGTGAAGATGTTTCTCACAAAATTGTTGCCCCAATGCATCATTGAAATTCAAGCTGGAAAGATGATTTTAATATATCACTTGTACATTTTGTATTGCTCTTCTGGTGACAATGTAGTTTTTTTGTCAATTACCATTTTAATAACAGGGTAAAGAAAATTAAGTGGATTTTTGATAGAAAACTATACTGTCAATATACTATTAAAACAAATTAAAATGGTAAAAGTTATTGTACTTTAAGTAAAAATAAAAGAGCCAAAATATCAATCCCAGTTTTGGATTACTTTAATTAACAAACAAAAAAATGCATATAGCAGAGGATAGTTTCAATCTGCCTACCTCTGGGTTATGGGCCCAGCATACTTCCATTGCAGTACTCTGCTGCACATGTAAGTGCAAGAGATCCTGAAGCACTCACTCATCATGGGAAAGTACCAATGTGTTTCTTCGTTGGTTGATGGAAGAAACATCTTACAAAAACTCTCCAGATTATTGACTTTTTAAAGTTTTTCTAGGAAACGTTTTAGATGAATGCTTATTAGCCTTTGTCAGTATGGACTTTTGCAAAGTGTCTCTGTGGTGCAATCGGTTAGTGTGTTTGGCTATTAACCAAAAGGTTGGTGGTTCAATCCCACCCAGGGACATAATTAACCTTGTGATCAGATTTTGGTGATATTTAAGTAGACAAGTCAAAATTTCAAACCTCATCTTATGGTGTAGGGTACATGGCCTTCTCTGATGTAATCAGAGTTAGATTTGATTCAGTGATTTTATAAAAAACAGCTAGGAAGCACAATTTAGCAGTGGGTTGCAGAGAAAAAAAATATGCTGGCAGAAAAATCCAATCGAGTGATTAAACAGCTCTTCATTTTCTGGCTTTATTTTTATGCTAACAAATTTGTTCTCTGAAAAGTGTCCACAAAGCCAAGTCTCTGATTAACACCTTTGTAAGGATGGTTTTTCACCTATTACTAAATTAAACTTGCTTCATTGGAAAGGCAGCAAGATGCATCCTCATTTCAATGTCTACTGAAATAATACAAGTTGACACCAGGAAACATTAACGCCACTGCATCCTTGCTGCTTTCTCATGTGGAAGTCTGTTTAATGTGAAAACAAGGTGATATCTAATTAGCACACAGGTAAGGAATTAAGAAAATCTTTATTTAAGGGTGAAGATGTTTCTCACAAAATTGTTGACCCAATGCAACATTGAAATTCAAGCTGGAAAGATGATTTTAATATATCACTTGTACATTTTGTATTGCTCTTCTGGTGACAATGTAGTTTGTTTTTGTCAATTACCATTTTAATAATAGGGTAAAGAAAATGAAGTGGATTTTTGAAAGAAAACAATACTGTCAATATACTATTAAAACAAATTAAAATGGTAAAAGTTATTGTACTTTAAGTAAAAATAAAAGAGACAAAATATCAATCCCAGTTTTGGATTACTTTAATTAACAAAAAAAAAAAATGCATATAGCAGAGGATAGTTTCAATCTGCCTACCTCTGGGTTATGGGCCCAGCATGCTTCCATTGCAGTACTCTGCTGCACATGTAAGTTCAAGAGATCCTGAAGCACTCACTCATCATGGGAAAGTACCAATGTGTTTCTTCGTTGGTTGATGGAAGAAACATCTTACAAAAACTCTCCAGATTATTGACTTTTTAAAGTTTTTCTAGGAAACGTTTTAGATGAATGCTTATTAGCCTTTGTCAGTATGGACTTTTGCAAAGTGTCTCTGTGGCGCAATCAGTTAGTATGTACAGCTATTAACCAAAAGGTTGGTGGTTCAATCCCACCCAGGGACCTAATTGACCTTGTTATCAGATTTTGGTGATCTTTAAGTAGACAAGTCAAATTTCATATCCCCCTGTTATGGTGTAGGGTACCTGGCCTTCTCTGATGTAATAAGAGTTAGATTTGATTCAGTGATTTTATAAAAACATCTAGGAAGCACAATTTAGCAGTGGGTTGCAGAGAAAAAGAAATATGCTGGCAAAAAAATCAAATTGCGTGATTAAACAGCTCTTCATTTTCTGGCTTTATTTTTATGCTAACAAATTTGTTCTCTGAAAAGTGTCCACAAAGCCAAGTCTCTGATTAACACCTTTGTAGGGATGGTTTTTCACCTATTACTAAATTAAACTTGCTTCATTGGAAAGGCAGCAAGATGCATCCTCATTTCAATGTCTACTGAAATAATACAGGTTGACACCAGGAAACATTAACGCCACTGCATCCTTGCTGCTTTCTCATGTGGAAGTCTGTTTAATGTGAAAACAAGGTGATATCTAATTAGCACACAGGTAAGAAATTACGAAAATCTTTATTTAAGGGTGAAGATGTTTCTCACAAAATTGTTGCCCCAATGCATCATTGAAATTCAAGCTGGAAAGATGATTTTAATATATCACTTGTACATTTTGTATTGCTCTTCTGGTGACAATGTAGTTTTTTTTGTCAATTACCATTTTAATAATAGGGTAAAGAAAATTAAGTGGATTTTTGAAAGAAAACTATACTGTCAATATACTATTAAAACAAATTAAAATGGTAAAAGTTATTGTACTTTAAGTAAAAATAAAAGAGCAAAAATATCAATCCCAGTTTTGATTACTTAAATTTACAAAAAAAAATGCATTAATATTTTTCTAGGAAACGTTCTAGATGTATGCTTATTAGCCTTTGTCAGTATGTACTGTTTACAAAGTGTCTCGGTGGCGCAATCGGTTAGTGTGTTCGGCTATTAACCAAAAGGTTGGTGGTTCAATCCCACCCAGGGACGTAATTGACCTTGTGATCAGATTTTGGTGATATTTAAGTAGACAAGTCAAAATTTCAAACCCCCTCTTATTGTGTAGGGTACCTGGCCTTCTCTGATGTAATCAGAGTTAGATTTGATTCAGTGATTTTATAAAAAACAGCTAGGAAGCACAATTTAGCAGTGGGTTGCATATAGCAAAGGATAGTTTCAATCTGCCTACCTCTGGGTTATGGGTCCAGCATGCTTCCATTGCAGTACTCTGCTGCACATGTAAGTGCAAGAGATCCTGAAGCACTCACTCATCATGGGAAAGTACCAATGTGTTTATTCATTGGTTGATGGAAGAAACATCTTACAAAAACTCTCCAGATTATTGATTTTTTAATATTTTTCTAGGAAACGTTCTAGATGTATGCTTATTAGCCTTTGTCAGTATGTACTGTTTGCAAAGTGTCTCGGTGGCGCAATCGGTTAGTGTGTTTGGCTATTAACATCCGTACAACCCCGCTCTCATACATCCGTACAACCCCGCTCTCATACATCCGTACAACCCCGCACTCTTACAGCCGCACTCTTACAGCCGCACTCTTACAGCCGCACTCTTACAGCCGTACTCTTACAGCCGCACACTGCCGCACTCTTACAGCCGCACACCGCCGCACGCATACAGCCGCACACCATCGCACTCATACAGCCGCACACCGACGCATTTATACAGCCGTACATTGCCGCTCTCATACATCCGCACACTGCCGCTCTCATACATCCGCACACTTCCGCTCACATCTATACATACATAGCCTCCATACATCTACACATCCAATCCCCGCGCAAGGGAACACTGAAATCACTATCACTTTTCCCCGGGGTGTGACCACAGCCAGCCACTACTCCGGCCACCTTCTTGTGACACCAAAATGCATCTTACCTATCATCAGGGTGGTGCTGCTGCTGGGGGCAGGTTGCTGCCTCAGTCTCCTAGTTGGTGCTGCGATTGGAGGGGGTACTGCTTCCCTGTGCTGCCACTGTCTCCCGGATCATCGTGCCGCTGGCTGAATTGCAGCTTGACGCTACTGCTGCCGGGAGTAACAGCTTCCTGACTGTTGTTGCTGGTGGCTGCCTACTGCTCATTGCCGCCGGAACACTGACCGGCTCGGCAGTGATGCTGGCGGAGGAGTAGTGGCGGTGGGGTGGTGCCTGCTCCCTTCCCTCGAGCATGCCGCAGTGTAAAAAAATAAATAATAGAGAGCATACCAGGGTGAGAGTCTGTATGGATCACAGTGATTACACGGGGCACAGCATAAGGACACCTTGCTGTGAGGGGCTCTGCCCACACAGATTGCTGCACCCTCTCTGATGTCAGCCGCTGCCCTCTCGTTCTCTGGGCGGCCAGTTCCAGAGTGAGGTAGGAGAGGAAGAGAACACACAGGTGTTAGGCGCCGTGGTCCGCGATGTCCTCGCGGCCCGGCGCCTAGCAACTAGGGACGCCGAGTGTGCTAGCCGCCGGCTCCCTAGCAACGCTAGGACGCCGGGCGCGCTGAGCCGCCTGGACCCTAGCAACGGGGACGCCACGGACGGACTGCGCTCCCCTTGCAGGGTCAATCAAGTAAACTACACACACACACTTGCCTTCTGGTCGTGCAGCAAGGCAGCTGCACGGCATTGTGCTAATCAGGCTCTGAACTTCTGATTGAAGGACTCCCTGCTAAATACCTTCTCAGTGCTTCACACAGACGCCGGTAATAGCTTGTCAACCTTCTTGCCCTATGTTCCCTGTCAACGGATGAAGACGCATCATTATCTACCGCAGTCATTTTGGCCCAATAGATATGCAAGAAGTTTAGATTCCCCTTTCTTTGCAGGTAAAGGAAGGAAAAGGAAGAGGTCTGTAGCCTCTTCAAGATCGCAGGACCAGAGATTGTCCTCTGCTTCTGCCAAATCCACTGCATGACACTGGGGCTTTCTTGCAGGAGCCCACACCAGTGGGGGCACGTCTAAAACTCTTCAGTCAGTTCTGGATTCATTCGGACCTGGACTCGTGGGTTTTACAAATAGTGTCCCAAGGGTACAAACTGGGGTTTCAAGACGTTCCCCCTCACCGATTGTTCAAATTGGCCTTAGTCAGCAGGGAGAAGGTTTTTATTCAAGCCTCTTCGTGGTCCCGAAGCCGGACGGCTCAGTCAGACCAATCTTAAATCTGAAATCCCTCAATTTCTTCCTAAAGAAATTCAATTTCAAGATGGAATTTCTCAGGGCAGTGATCTCCAGTCCGGAGGACGGAGATTTCATGGTTTTGGTAGACATAAAGGATGCCTACTTACATGTTCCCATTTAGCCACTGCCTCAAGCTACCTAAGGTTTGCAATTCAGGATTGTCATTACCAATTTCAGACATTGCCGTTTGGTCTGTCCACGGCTCTGAGGATTTTCACCAGGGTGATGGCGGAAATTATGGTTCTCCTTCGCAAGCAAGAAGTCACAATTATCCCGTACTTGGATGATCTCCTGATAAAGGCGAGATCCAGGGACCAGTTGGTGCAAAACATTGCACTCTCCCTGACAGTTCTTCAACAACATGGTTGGCTCCTAAACTTGCCAAAATCGCAGTTGGTCCCAATGACGCGGTTGTTGTTTTTGGGAGTCATACTGTTAGGCGCCGGGGTCCACTTGATGGTCTGCGCGGCCCGGCGCCTAGCAACTAGAGACGCCGTGCACGTACAGCCGCCGGCTCCCTAGCAACGCTAGACGCCGGGCGCGCTGAGCCGCACGGACCCTAGCAACGGGGACGCCACTGGCGGACCGCGTTCCCCGTTGCTAGGCTTTAGGAAATTAAGATATTCACCTGCTCTCTGGCATTTATTCTAATCAGCCTTTAGCAGCTGATTGGAGGACTCCTTGTTAAATACACTCCCAGGGCTTCTCACAGACGCCGGTAATAGCTTCCTGCATGCTGCCTTTGTTTGCTGAGAGTCTGTTTCCAGTCCTGCTGTATCCGGTCATTCCAGTCCGCAGAAGTCCGGTATTCGGGAGTTATCATCTCATCCCAAGAGGTCGTTTGGTTCCCTGGAGTCCTGACTGATCACCGTTTTATATCCAGTGGTGTTCGTGAGTTGCGGCTCTGCCGTGTGCTGCGGCTCAGCCGCTTTACCTTTTATATTTTGTGTTTGGAGCACTTGCGGAGGGTTCCGCTTCCACAAGTCCTCTCTGGTACTTGGCGGTGCCGGGTAGGAGAATTGGACAAGTGGATATTTTGGTTGTCCTTTTTCCTGGCGGTTTCTCCGCACATATTATAGTTTTGAGTTTGCTTAGCCCCTGGCCTGGTTGTTTAGTTAGAGGGCCTCTTGTTATCACCCTGTCTCAGGTTTCCCTTTGTCTCTCATTAAGACCGGGGGGCATCGAAGTTGGGCAGACATAATCCGCCCTTCAAACGCGGCTGCCAAGGGCTCAAGAAACCATAGTCTCGCAGGGGATTTCTGACAACACGGGTGAGACAACAGAGTTAGGGCGCCAGGGGCTATTTTCCTGTCCTGCTCCCTTCCCCAGCATTCCGTTCCAGTGCTCCAGTCCTTGCCATAAGATCTTCTCTGACCAGAGTGCTGGAATCATAACATTATTACCGGCCATACCAAAACTTAAAATTAAACAGGGTTTAATTTTTTCTCATTCAGTTTTGTGAGAGTTTATCGGCCTCATGAATCCAACAGGTTTAGGGCCAAATCCTGGTCAGCTCTTAGTCAGCCAGATTCTAGAACTTACTCAGATGGTTCAGGATCTTTCTCTTCGGGTGAAGTCGCAGGAAGATCTTTTGCGAGCTTCCCCAAGGGTAGTCCCTGAACCAAAGATGCATTTGCCTGACCGTTTTTCTGGTGATAGAAAAGAGTTTTTTTAATTTTAAAGAATCCTGTAAACTTTATTTTCGTTTAAGACCGACTTCCTCGGGTACTGAATCTCAGCGGGTCGGGTTTATTATTTCTTTGCTCCAGGGGGATCCTCAGACCTGGGCATTTGGTTTAAGAGCAGAGGATCCGGCATTGTTGTCAATTGACGCTTTTTTTGAGTCTTTAGGGCTCTTGTATGATGACCCTGATAGAGAGGCGTCCGCTGAAAGTCAGTTGCGCGCTCTCAGACAGGGTAGAAATCCTGCAGAGGTTTATTGTACGGAGTTTCGCCGTTGGTCGAACGACTGTGGCTGGAATGACCCAGCCCTGCGCAGTCAGTTTCGCCTCGGCTTATCAGAGTCTATAAAAGACAGTCTCCTTCAGTACCCCGCTCCTGAGACTCTCGATAAACTCATGGAGCTTTCTATTAAGATTGATCGTCGTCTCAGAGAGCGGAGGGCTGAAAAAGGAGCACCTGTAAGGTCAAGTCCGTGTGTATATTCCATTCCTGAAGACGTAGAGGAGACCATGCAGATGGGTCTCTTCCGGCTGTCTCCTGAAGAAAGAGCCAGAAGGCAAAATTCTGGTCTTTGTCTGTACTGTGGGGGTAAGGGACATTTTGCTCGTAATTGTCCGAACAAGTCGGGAAACGCTTTGACCAGGTGAATTGTGAGGGGGTTCACCTAGGTCTGCAGCTTATCTCCTCGAATAACTCCCTTTTAGTCCCAGTTAAAGTTTCCTTTGGCAGCCTCAGTTCTTTGGTGTCGGCTTTTGTTGACAGTGGAGCTGCAGGAAACTTTATGGATTTAACTTTGGCTAAGGCCTTAGGCATTCCTCAGTTACCTTTGGGTAGGTGTGTCACCATGCATGGCTTAGATGGGAGTCCGCTGTCTAATGGGATTATTTCTCTCTGTACACCCCCTGTACTACTTACAGTAGGAGCTCTACATTCCGAGAAAATCGAGTTCTTTCTTACACATTGCCCAGCAGTTCCAGTTGTTCTGGGTCACCCTTGGCTGGCCTTTCATAATCCCACCATTGATTGGCGGTCGGGGGAGATTTCACATTGGGGTACTTTTTGTGATAAGGAATGTATCACGTTTCCAGTCAGAGTAGCAGCTATCATTCCAGAACTCATTCCGGT
This sequence comes from Pseudophryne corroboree, assembly GCF_028390025.1. Taxonomy (NCBI): domain Eukaryota; kingdom Metazoa; phylum Chordata; class Amphibia; order Anura; family Myobatrachidae; genus Pseudophryne; species Pseudophryne corroboree. The sequence continues at coordinate 113,443 of NW_026970488.1, read as the reverse complement.
GGAATACCAGGAGTTTGCTGATGTTTTCTCCAAAGGCAATGCGGACATTCTGCCTCCCCATCGGCCTTATGATTGTGCTATTGAGTTAATTCCTGGTGCCGCATTGCCAAAGGGAAGATTATATGCATTATCCGGGCCAGAAACTGCGGCTATGAATGATTATGTAAAGGAGAGCCTTGAGAAAGGATTTATTAGACCATCAAAATCTCCTTTAAGTGCAGGCTTCTTCTTTGTGGAGAAAAAGGATGGCTCGCTTAGACCTTGCATTGATTTTAGAGCCCTGAATAAGATCTCAGTTAAAAACACCTATCCTTTGCCGTTGATTTCTGTACTCTTTGATCAGTTACGTTCTGCTGTGATTTTTTCTAAAATTGACCTTAGAGGAGCGTACAACCTCATCCGAATTAAATCTGGAGATGAGTGGAAAACGGCCTTCAGTACTCAGTCGGGTCACTACGAATACCTGGTGATGCCGTTCGGCCTGTCCAATGCTCCGGCAGTTTTTCAAGACCTCATTAACGATGTGCTCCGTGACTTCCTAGGGAAATTCGTGGTCGTTTACTTAGACGACATCCTGATTTTTTCTAAATCAATGGAACAACATGTTACCCAGGTGCGTCTGGTTCTTCAAAAGTTATGTGAGAATCATTTATATGCCAAGCTGGAGAAGTGTGAGTTTCATGTCACGGAAGTATCTTTTTTAGGGTACATAATTTCCCCTCAGGGATTTTCCATGGAACCAAAGAAACTCCAGGCCATCCTTAGTTGGGCGCAACCCACCAATTTAAAAGCAATTAAGCGTTTTTTAGGGTTTGCGAATTATTATAGGAGGTTCATTCATTCTTTTTCTGACCTGGTTGCTCCCATTGTAGCTCTGACAAAGAAAGGAGCGGATCCTACCAACTGGTCGCGTGAAGCTGAGTTGTCCTTCCGGGCCTAGAAACAAGCCTTTGTCTCGGCTCCAGTCCTCAGACATCCTAATCCGGAATTGCCCTTTGTGGTGGAGGTTGATGCCTCGGAGGTTGGAGTGGGGGCTATCCTTTCTCAAAAGGATCCGGAGTCTCTGGAGTTATATCCTTGTGCCTTTATGTCCAGGAAATTCTCCTCCGCTGAATCCAACTATGACGTTGGTAATCGGGAGTTACTGGCGGTAAAATGGGCTTTCGAGGAGTGGAGGCATTGGCTGGAGGGAGCAAAACATACTATTTCGGTATTGACTGACCATAAGAACCTGCAATAGATTGAATCGGCTAAGCGGCTTAATGCCCGGCAGGCACGTTGGGCATTATTTTTTACGCGTTTCAAATTTATAATCACTTTCAGGCCTGGTTCCAAGAATACTAAGGCTGATGCCCTGTCACATAGCTTTCTTCCGGTTCACAATAACAATCCTGTTACCCCCATACTTCCATCTTCGGTCATCTGGGCGGGCCTCACACAAGATTTATTTACCCAGTTAAAACAGCTTCAACACCAAGCTCCTAGAATTACTCCTGCTGGTCGTCTTTACGTCCCTGAGTTTTTGAGAGTTACTGTTTTAACGGAATTCCATGATAACAAAGTTTCAGGGCATCCAGGAGTCTCTAAGACATTGGAGTTAGTCTCTCGCTCAGTATGGTGGCCTGGTCTTTCTAAAGACGTCAAGGAATTTGTTTATTCATGTCAGGTTTGTGCACAGCATAAGGTTCCCCGTTCCTTGCCCATCGGGCAACTTATGCCCTTAAATGTTCCTCTCAGGCCGTGGTCTCATATTTCCATGGATTTTGTGGTTGACCTTCCCCTTTCAGCCGGATTCCGAGTCATATGGGTGGTAGTGGACCGTTTTAGTAAAATGGCTCATTTTATTGCTCTTCCCCGATTGCCTTCTGCCCAAGGGTTGGCAGTTTTGTTTCTCCGCCATGTATTCAGGCTTCATGGGTTACCTACTGATATTGTTTCTGATCGGGGTCCACAATTCATCGCACAATTCTGGAAATGTTTTTGTGCCTCATTGAAGATGAAATTGTCGTTAACATCCGGTTACCACCCACAATCCAACGGGCAAACCGAACGAGTTAACCAATCATTGAAACAATATTTGCGCTTGTATTCAGCCAAACTCCAGAATGATTGGTCCGAGTTTCTTCCGTTGGCTGAATTTGCTTACAATAATTCTTGTCATTCCTCCACTAAAGAGTCTCCATTCTTTTCAGTTTTTGGTTTTCACCCCAGAGCTAATTCTTTTTTTCATCATTCCTCAGTCTCCTCGCTTACCTTAACCTCCCATCTCAGAGCCATTTGGAAAAAGGTGCACCTTGCTCTCAGAAAAGCGGCCTTTCGAGAGAAGAAATTTTCTGACAGGCTCCGACGTCCTTGCACTTTTAAGGTGGGAGATAGGGTGTGGTTGTCGACTCGCAACATCAGGCTTCGACAATCCTCAGCTAGACTGGGACCCAAATTTATTGGGCCATTTCTTATTATTAAAAGAGTCAACCCAGTTGCCTTTCGGTTACGTTTACCAAAGGTGGGCAGGGAGGGAGGTCAGTGTGATGTGGATGGGGGTGTGGGGAGGTGACAGGGAAGGGAGAGAGGGAGCAGGGCTGAGTTGTGGGGTAGCAGGACCATGGGGCAGAGGTGAATGAAAGTGGGGTAACAGGAAAGGTGGGGGAAGGAAACAGAGGGATGGAGGGGAGACAGAGGAGGGGAGAGAGGAGGAGGTGGAGGAGACTAGTGGGGAAGGATAAAGATACATTATTAGGTAGACACTGAGTGATGTGGGGAGTATAAGAAAACCTTGACATAGTGTTAAGTAGGTAAATAGGTTGAAGTAGTGGAAGTAGGAGAGGAGACTGTAAGGCAATCCGAGCAGAAGAATTGCAGAAATGCAGGTGAGAAAAGCAGTGTAGGCTCAAGGGGTGTAGATTTAGTATGAAATGAGTCAAAAGCGTAGATAAAGTGGGTGCAGAAATGTATTTGGAGTGTAAGAAATGAAAGGATTGTGAGAGGTTTAAGAAGCAATGGTAATTATGTTAGATGTTTTAAGTGTTTGCAGGCAAAATTGCATTGGTGCAGCTGTGCTTAAAAAACAAAATTACAATAATACAGATACAGGCATTTGTAGGTGAAATGGATGGTTTATGAAATGTCCAAGTAAGGTAGTTCTGTGCTATGTAATCAGATGCAACAATCAGGAGGTGAGTGATCTGAGGAGTAAGTGACTCACATTTGTTATTAGTTCTTCAGTTTTCTTTGTTTTGTTAGATTGGTGTGCTTCTGTTTTCCTTCTTTTTCACTTCGATTGAACGCTGATTGAACACTGCTGTTATGTGTCAATTTTATCACGCTTTGATAAAAATGCACGCTTAGATCAATAAATGCACAGCCAAATGGCTTTGCACAGCCTACACCATTGGACTTAAGTAGAAGACTATTACAAGTGAAACCAATAATTGAAATCTGTAACCACACCCCACCCCCTCAAATGCCAGGCAATAAATTACCTTAAAAACAACAACCAGGCATTCCACAAAGATTAAACTGGGTCTATATCATTCAAAACTTTAAAAAAGTACTTCAAAATCACATACTATGCAATAATGTTTCAATTTGCATTACCCAGCAGAATTAGCTTTGCATATATAGATATAGTGCAGCAGAATATATTGGTGGTTGTAGTCAATTGTAATTACCTGGAGGTGACAAGAAGAGAAGAAACGTCAATTCACAATCGATATCAGCTGAAGATAAATTAATGCTGATTGAACACTGCTGTTATGTGTCAATTTTATCACGCTTTGATAAAAATGCACGCTTGGATCAATAAATGCACAGCCAAACGGCTTTGCACAGCCTACACCATTGGACTTAAGTAGAAGACTATTACAAGTAAAACCAATAATTGAAATCTGTAACCAAACCCCCCCCCACCTCAAATGCCAGGCAATAAATTACCTTAAAAACAACAACCAGGCATTCCACAAAGATTAAACTGGGTCTTTATCATTCAAAACTTTAAAAAAGTACTTAAAAATCACATACTATGCAATAATGTTTCAATTTGCATTACCCAGCAGAATTAGCTTTGCATATATAGATATAGTGCAGCAGAATATATTGGTGGTTGTAGTCAATTGTAATTACTCAGCAGAATTAGCTTTGCATATATAGATAGAGTGCAGCAGAATATATTGGTGGTTGTAGTCAATTGTAATTACCCAGCAGAATTAGCTTTGCAAATATAGATATAGTGCAGCAGAATATATTGGTGGTTGTAGTCAATTGTAATTACCCAGCAGAATTAGATCTTCATATATATAGTGCAGCAGAATATATTGGTGGTTGAAGTAAATTGTAATTACCCAGCAGCAGCTCTACTGCACTCAACATCACCAGTGCTCACAATATATATAATGCTATATACTATGCCATAGTGGTGCTTACTATATAACACCTCCTACTGCGTTCCCCCTGGCAATGAGCATGACACCCAGAGAGTGAAACCCCTGGCAATGAGCATGACACCCAGCACGTGAAACTCTTGGCGTTGAGCAGTTTTTGTAAAAGTAATTAGAAGCTTTACTGTAGGGCATAGTGTATCACAGATATTGTGGTGTGTGACATAATATGTTCCAAAGGGCATTAATGTGTGGGGCTTAACATGGTGGAAATTACTGTACTTTTTTCCCTGTGGTGGCCGAGGTCTGTTGGTGCAGGGTCAAGAACTAGGGTGTAAGGTAGTCTTTGCCTGCAAGGCTACGCTCATTTTATGGAGACCATACCCATACATTTAAGTGTGGCATATACCTGCGCTTGCTCGCGGGGTGAGAACATCTCCCTAATTGAATTCAGCGATATGAATAGAGGTTGTGCAGCAGCCACAGAAAGGGTTAATCTCTGCAGCTTGTCACTAAATTACATTGTTGCAATTTTAGCTGGGAGCTGCAATAATTACTCTAATACATAACACAGCCAACACTTCTATATTCACACAATATACTGCATGGTGAATATAGAAGTGGTGCTTGCTAAACAGCACCTCCTACTGCATTCCACATCACCGCTGGTCAGACTCATATCAGGCCCATAATGCTGTATACTATGCCATAGTGGTGCTTACTATATAACACCAGGTGCTGTGCAGTGGTCAAAACTAGAGATGAGCGGGTTCGGTTTCTTTGAATCCGAACCCGCACGAACTTCACTTTTTTTTCCACGGGTCCGAGCGACTCGGATCTTCCCGCCTTGCTCGGTTAACCCGAGCGCGCCCGAACGTCATCATGACGCTGTCGGATTCTCGCGAGGCTCGGATTCTATCGCGAGACTCGGATTCTATATAAGGAGCCGCGCGTCGCCGCCATTTTCACTCGTGCATTGAGATTGATAGGGAGAGGACGTGTCTGGCGTCCTCTCCATTAGAATAGAGATAGATAGATTAGATAGAGAGAGATTGTGCAGAGTCGCAGACAGAGTTAGTTTACCACAGTCAGTGACCAGTGCAGTTGCTAGTTAACTTTTATTTAATATAATATATCCGTTCACTTCTCTCTGCTATATCCGTTCTCTGCCTGAAAAAAAAAACGATACACAGCACAGTCAGTCACACAGTGTGACTCAGTCTGTGTGCACTCAGCTCAGCCCAGTGTGCTGCACAGTCATCAATGTATAAATTAAAAGCTTATAATTAATTGTGGGGGAGACTGGGGAGCACTGCAGGTTGTTAGCAGGAGCCAGGAGTACAATTATATTAATTAACAGTGCACACTTTTGCTGCAGGAGTGGTGACCAGTGCCTGACCACCAGTATAGTATTGTTGTATACTACTAATATCTCTTTAAATATCAACCAGTCTATATTAGCAGCAGACACAGTACAGTGCGGTAGTTCACGGCTGTGGCTACCTCTGTGTCGGCACACGGCAGGCAGTCCGTCCGACCAGAATTGTATTATTTATTATTATATACCTACCACCTAACCGTGGTTTTTTTTTCATTCTTTATACCGTCATAGTGTCATCCTAATTGTTACGAGTATACTACTATCTCTTTATCAACCAGTGTACAGTGCGGTAGTTCACGGCTGTGGCTACCTCTGTGTCGGCACACGGCAGGCAGTCCGTCCGACCAGAATTGTATTATTTATTATTATATACCTACCACCTAACCGTGGTTTTTTTTTCATTCTTTATACCGTCATAGTGTCATCCTAATTGTTACGAGTATACTACTATCTCTTTATCAACCAGTGTACAGTGCGGTAGTTCACGGCTGTGGCTACCTCTGTGTCGGCACACGGCAGGCAGTCCGTCCGACCAGAATTGTATTATTTATTATTATATACCTACCACCTAACCGTGGTTTTTTTTTCATTCTTTATACCGTCATAGTGTCATCCTAATTGTTACGAGTATACTACTATCTCTTTATCAACCAGTGTACAGTGCGGTAGTTCACGGCTGTGGCTACCTCTGTGTCGGCACACGGCAGGCAGTCCGTCCGACCAGAATTGTATTATTTATTATTATATACCTACCACCTAACCGTGGTTTTTTTTTCATTCTTTATACCGTCATAGTGTCATCCTAATTGTTACGAGTATACTACTATCTCTTTATCAACCAGTGTACAGTGCGGTAGTTCACGGCTGTGGCTACCTCTGTGTCGGCAGTCGGCAGGCAGTCCGTCCATCCATAATTGTATTATTATTATAATATATACCACCTAACCGTGGTTTTTTTTTCATTCTTTATACCGTCATAGTGTCATACTAGTTGTTACGAGTATACTACTATCTCTTTATCAACCAGTGTACAGTGCGGTAGTTCACGGCTGTGGCTACCTCTGTGTCGGCAGTCGGCAGGCAGTCCGTCCATCCATAATTGTATTATAATATATACCACCTAACCGTGGTTTTTTTTTCATTCTTTATACCGTCATAGTCAGTCATACTAGTTGTTACGAGTATACTACTATCTCTTTATCAACCAGTGTACAGTGCGGTAGTTCACGGCTGTGGCTACCTCTGTGTCGGAACTCGGCAGGCAGTCCGTCCATCCATAATTGTATTATAATATATACCACCTAACCGTGGTTTTTTTTTCGTTCTTTATACCGTCGTCATACTAGTTGTTACGAGTATACTACTATCTCTTTATCAACCAGTGTACAGTGCGGTAGTTCACGGCTGTGGCTACCTCTGTGTCGGCACTCGGCAGGCAGTCCGTCCAACCATAATTGTATTATATACCACCTAACCGTGGTTTTTTTTTCATTCTTTATACCGTCGTCATACTAGTTGTTACGAGTATACTACTATCTCTTTATCAACCAGTGTACAGTGCGGTAGTTCACGGCTGTGGCTACCTCTGTGTCGGCACTCGGCAGGCAGTCCGTCCAACCATAATTGTATTATATACCACCTAACCGTGGTTTTTTTTTCATTCTTTATACCGTCGTCATACTAGTTGTTACGAGTATACTACTATCTCTTTATCAACCAGTGTACAGTGCGGTAGTTCACGGCTGTGGCTACCTCTGTGTCGGCACTCGGCAGCCCGTCCATAATTGTATATACCAGTGACCTAACCGTGGTTTTTTTTTCTTTCTTTATACATACATACTAGTTACGAGTATACTATCTCTTTATCAACCAGTCTATATATTAGCAGCAGACACAGTACAGTGCGGTAGTTCACGGCTGTGGCTACCTCTGTGTCGGCACTCGGCAGCCCGTCCATAATTGTATATACCACCTAACCGTGGTTTTTTTTTTCTTTCTTTATACATACATACTGCAGTGCCACTCCTAGATGGGCCCGGTGTTTGTGTCGGCCACTAGGGTCGCTAATCTTACTCACACAGTCAGCTACCTCATTGCGCCTCTTTTTTTCTTTGCGTCATGTGCTGTTTGGGGAGGGTTTTTTGGAAGGGCCATCCTGCGTGACACTGCAGTGCCACTCCTAGATGGGCCCGGTGTTTGTGTCGGCCACTAGGGTCGCTAATCTTACTCACACAGCTACCTCATTGCGCCTCTTTTTTTCTTTGCGTCATGTGCTGTTTGGGGAGGGTTTTTTGGAAGGGACATCCTGCGTGACACTGCAGTGCCACTCCTAGATGGGCCCGGTGTTTGTGTCGGCCACTAGGGTCGCTTATCTTACTCACACAGCGACCTCGGTGCAAATTTTAGGACTAAAAATAATATTGTGAGGTGTGAGGTATTCAGAATAGACTGAAAATGAGTGTAAATTATGGTTTTTGAGGTTAATAATACTTTGGGATCAAAATGACCCCCAAATTCTATGATTTAAGCTGTTTTTTAGTGTTTTTGGAAAAAAACACCCGAATCCAAAACACACCCGAATCCGACAAAAAAAATTCGGTGAGGTTTTGCCAAAACGCGTTCGAACCCAAAACACGGCCGCGGAACCGAACCCAAAACCAAAACACAAAACCCGAAAAATTTCAGGCGCTCATCTCTAGTCAAAACACACTAACTGGTCCCATGCTGTTGTTGAACTAAAGGCCTATACACATGATGAGATTCGGTCTATGCTAATAGGTTTAAAAAGGTTACATAAAAGCTACTTTATGTATTTATTCATTAAAGTTTTTAAGTTGTATTTTACAACCATACAATGATATGATATATAATGTATCGTATAATCATTACATAATGTTGATGGCATTGAATTGTCTCTGCCTTGACTAGTGGCAGCAGCTTCAGCACTAGGTGGAAGTGGATCTTGATCTTTCCCTATTTTACCCTCCACCTTTTTGTTCTCCATTTTTTAATGTGTGGAATTATATGCCAGTAATATATCTGGAATTAGACGGTGGTAATGTCTGGAATTAGATACCACTAGATAGATACCAGATATCACTGTGACTGGAATGATGACATATGCACAGTGACAGGACACTACCACAGCACCCTACAGCAGCCATATGCGGCACAAGACACTGGAGTATTAGTAATGTACTGTAGTATACTGAGCACCACAAGACAATGAGCAGTGATACGGAGCACTGATGAGATTACTAGAACTGACACTGAGCAGCCAGATGCAGCACTGGACTATTAGTAATGTTCTGTAGTATACTGAGCACCACAATGCAGCACAAGACAATGAGCAGTGATACTGAGCACTGATGAGGATACTAGAACTGACACTGAGCAGCAAGATGCAGCACTGGACTATTAGTAATGTACTCTAGTATACTGAGCACCACATTGCAGCACAAGACAATGAGCAGTGATACTGAGCACTGATGAGGATACTACTGAGAACTGACACTGAGCAGGAGAGACACACTACAATTTCATCTTGCGCCTCTTTTTTTATTTATCTTTGCATCATGTGCTGTTTGGGGCTATTTTTTTAAGTGCCATCCTGTCTGACACTGCAGTGCCACTCCTAGATGGGCCAGGTGTTTGTGCTGCCCACTTGGGTCGCTTAGCTTAGTCATCCAGGGACCTTGGTGCAAATTTTAGGACTAAAAATAATATTGGGAGGTGTGAGGTGTTCAGAATAGACTGGAAAGGAGTAGAAATTATGGTTATTGAGCTTAATACTATAGGATCAAAATTACCCCCAAATTCTATGATTTTAGCTGTTTGAGGTTTTAAAAAAAAATCACCCGAATACAAAACCCGAAAGGGTGGTTTTGCCAAAACGCGTCCGTATCCAAAACACAACTGCGGATCCGAAACCAAAACCAAAACATGAAACACGAAAAATGCCCGCTGCACATCTCTAGTTAGGGGAGAAGCATGTAGCCTTGTAGACTATGCACAGCTATATCTAGAAAAATATACGATCTAATCTTTAACCAACCAATGCAAGAAAGTATTTAATGTGAAAATACGAAACACTAGACTAATTGGAGGTGCGCCCTAAAGCAAATTACAATGTTAGGATTAGGGGGTTCGGAAAGACCTCTAGTGTAAACACTACTATATACATTTTAAGATAGGAAGGTACAAATTACATATTCACATTGCATCTATGGGCTGGATTCAAATGTCCCTTTCCTCCCTCAATCGTGCCCGTCAGCAGCTATTCTAATGTTGCTGCCAACGGGTGCGACATGTTTATTTCAGCTAGCTACCCCCAGGGGAAACAAGCTGAAATGTGTGCAAAGAGACCCATTTGGGCAACCAAACGGTGTCTTTTCATGATCGCGCCCATTACTTTATTCAGGTTTAGGTGCTTTGTGCACCTAAACCAGAGTGTAATGGGCGCAATAATTGAGGGCATTTGAATTTCCCTTATATGTGTGTGTGTGTGATATACACACAGACACACATACTGTATTTCTTTATATAATGGACACCTCAGTTTCTATTCATTCATGTCCTGCCCCCTACTCTGTCAGACCCCTTCCCCTCTACTTTTCTGACCCCAAACGCCACTCATTCTTGTTGAGTGCTGGTGGGCCCATTCAGAATTTTGCTATGGGGCCCACAAAGGTCTAGTTACGCCACTGGGCAGGGTTGTAGAGGAGGCGGTGCAAGGCATCCTGGGAACAGTCAAAGCTTTAGCCTGTTGGTGCCTTGGATCAAGATCCAACTCTACACCCCGATGTTAGTGTAGTGCCTTTTGGGGTTAAGGTTTTACAGAAAGTTACAGGTTTTTTTAATTTAGTAAAATATGCCCCATTTTAAAGATAGGGCATTTACATTTGTTGCACCTGTGCAGTACATAGCAGCCTGCAGGGCATGTACAGTGGCTTCATTTGGGTGCACATACATTGCCGGCTCCTGGTCGCAAACTGAAATTATTGTGTGTAAGTGGAATTAGCGGTGTTTATGTCATACAGGGGGTGGGGGAGGTTTGTGATTGGTGGGGGGCACGCTGTGTGATTATTATCCTGCATCTATACATACATGCGCTAACACCTGGACATACACTGATGTACCCACACCTAATATCCATACATACACGCCCTGACACCTGGACATACACCAACATTCCCACACCTGCATCTATACATACACATGCTGACACCTGGACATACACCAACATACAAGCACCTGCATCTATATATACACGCGCTGACAAATGGACATACACCGACGTACCCACACTTGCATCTATACATACATGCACTGACATCTGGACATACAAGCACCTGCATCTATACATACACGCGCTGACACCTGAACCTACACTGACCTTCCCACACCTGCATCTATACATACACATTCTGACACCTGGACATACACAGACGTACCCACACCTGCATCTATACATACACGCGTTGACACCTGGACGTACACTGACGTACACACACCTACATCTATATATGCATGGATGCAAATGTGGGTACGTCTGTATACGTCCAGGTGTTAGCATGTGTATGTATAGATGTTAGGTGTGGGTACATCAGTGTATGTCCAGGTGTCAGCACATGTATGTATAGATTCACATGTGGGTAAGCCGGTGTACGTCCACGTGTCAGCATGTGTAGGTATAGATGCAGGTGTGGGTACGTTGGTGTACGTTTAGGGGTCAGCGTGTTTATCTATAGATGTTGGTGTGTGTATGTCAGTGTACGTACAGATATAGGTGTGTGTATGTATGTATGTATGTATGTATGTATGTATATAGGAAGGTGTGATACATACATATAACACATACATGATAGATACATACATATATCACACACACGATAGATAGATAGATAGATAGATAGAACACATACATACAAGATAGATACATACATACATACATGATAGATACATATATATACACACACATACGATAGATAGATAGATAGATACATACATACATATATATTTATATATATATCACAAACATATATGATTCATACATATATCACACACACATACATGATACATACATGAGAAAGACCTGGGATGGTGATGAGGCCAGGGCCCCCTGCTGATGTTGCGTTGAGGAAGGCAGTGTTCCAGGGCGGATGCCAGTCGGGGAGAGCGCCGCGCAGCCCGGGAAAAATACTGCTGAGGAGCTACATCTGGAAGAGCCCCTGGGAGGGAGAGTGCCACATGCCCCATCCTGCGTGGCAGACTCTGCAGGCCTGCACATGGGAAAGGAGGTCTCTGGCCACACATACTCACCCTTCTGCTGAAGCCCCGCTGCTGTCCCCATCAGCGCTCTCCAGCGGGGAGCGGGGCCAGGATGAACCTCAACCTGTGAGAACTATCTTCATGATCAAGAGATCTCATATGCAAGATAAGTATGTGTTGGGATAGGGCTGGGGAGGGCGGCTGCTCGGGCACACCCCCGTCAAGTTAAGGAGATTTAACTGAGGAAGCACAAGGGAACTCTCGTCTGGGGACAACAACTGCAGGGAGACCACATCTTTTCAGATGAACATGGGAGGGCGGAAGGCTGCCTAATACTGAAGCACCCTCAGACATTAAACCATATGCAACAACTATTGCAAGCATTCCTGGGGGAAGGTCTGCAGCAGACGGATTTGCATACGGTGATGTCATCCAAGCAGTGGGCCAAAGTTGGCTGGAACCCTCATCTGTATATGAAAAGAGAAAAGGGGCATGCAGGGCATGGCGGCCTTTTGCGGCGCTTGTATAACCCCAAGTTTGCATTAAACACCCCCACCCTCCTTCGGTGTGGGGCTCATGTTGGCCATGCCCAAGCCCCTGAAGCATTCAAGCTGATTTCTTGCAGCAGCTGGGCACTGTAACAGCTTCAGAGCTGCTCTACAAGACAAGTAAAAGGGTGTGGGCCCTGCAGCACCACCTGTAGTTTGCATACACACATATATAGGACAGCATCTCTTATATGCCCCAGGGTCAATAAAATAGTATCCTTGTCTAGGCTATCCATCCCCTCAGATAAGGTATTTGTCCATGCCGCTACAGCACTACACACCCAGGCCGACGCAATTGCCGGTCTGAGTAAGGTACCTGAATGTGTATAAATGGACTTCAGGGTAATCTCCTGTTTGCGGTCAGCACACTCTTTGAAGGTAGCCGTATCCTGGGACGGGAGGGCTACCTTCTTGGATAAGCGTGTTAATGCTTTGTCCACCCTAGGGGAGCATTCCCATCGTAACCTATCCGTTGATGGGAAAGGATACGCCATAAGAATCCTTTTGGAAATCTGCAGTCTTTTATCTGGAGATTCCCAAGCTTTTTCACATAACTCGTTCAGCTCGTGTGAGGGGGGAAAGGTTACCTCAGGCTTCTTTCCCTTGTACATATGTACCCTCTTGTCAGCGACAGGGGGTTCCTCTGTGATGTGCAAAACATCTTTTATTGCCATAATCATAAATCGAATGGATTTTGCCAATTTTGGCTGTAACTTTGCATCATCGTAATCGACACTGGAGTCAGAATCCGTGTCGGTATCTGTGTCAACAATCTGGATAGTGGGCGCTTATGAGACCCTGACAGTCCCTGCAACATAGGATCAGGCATGGGTTGAAACCCTGACTGTCCCAAAGCTTCTGCCTTGTCTAATCTTTTGTGCAATGAGTTTACACTAGCATTTAAAACATTCCACATATCCATCCAATCAGCTGTCTGGCTATCAGAGGATGATCTCTGCTCCTGCGATCTTGAAGAGGATGCAGACCTCTTCTCTCTTCTCCTTCCTCTACCTGCAAAGAAAGGGGAATCTTAACTTCTTGCATATCTATTGGGCCGAAATGACTGCATCAGATAATGATGCGTCTTCATCCGTTGGGAGGGAACATAGGGCAAGAAGGTTGACTTACCTGCGGGAGCTGCCGAGATCAAATTAACTAGGCAGTCACCAAACAAGGCTTCACCTTCATAGGGAAGAGACTCCCTTTCTTCTTGGAGTCAGCATCAGAATTCTCTTGGTGAATCCACAATGCCCTCCTATCCGACACTGCCATGAAATTGGCCCGTGAACTCAAGAGTCCTATACCCCTTGCAGTCTCACGTAAGTATGCTGCAGTGTCCTTGATATGATACAACGTAAGGAGTATCCCATCTCTCCAGGGTATCTATATCGGATGACAAGGTATTCGACCAATTCTTGAATACTACTACTCACCCATGCACATGTAATGGCAGGTCTAAGTAATGTACCCGTGGTTACATAACTAGAAATAATGTAGCTTCCTGCATACGATCCGCTGGATTTGTGACAGGGCCCCGTGCAGAACAGGGGGTGACTCCCACTTTATTCTGTCCGCGGCGGGAAATGAATAAACAACCAGAATCCTTTTGGGGATTTGAAACCATCTTGTCGAGCTGGCCCAGACTTTCTCAAACAGAGATGGAGGAACGTTACATCAGCTTTCATTATATATCTATATATACATACATATAGACCCCTTTGTCAGGAACAGCAGGGTCTTCAGTGATTTTAATATGTCCTTAATATCCACAATCATGTACTGAATGCTCCTTGCCAATATTGGATCTAATCAGGAAACATTATGGTCGACATAAGTATCAGTATCCGTGTCAGTATCAGTGTGTAGTAACTGGGCAAAATAACATTTTTGCGACCCAGCGGGGCCTGAGGGAAAAGAAACATAGCCATGAATATCACATCTATTCTCTACGTCTGTGTCTGGGACACAGATTTATCCAACCTTACTCTGATATTACTGAAACATTTACCAAGTCAGTTATTGGTGGTGCCAACAGGGCCACCATCATATGTCTGCATTCCTAATATAGTTTCCTCTTGGGAAAAACATTCAGCCACCGACATGTTGACACACATATACCAAGTACCCACAGACACACCGGCTTATGGGGGACAGACCGTCAGTAAATCTGTCAGAGGGACACAGAGGATTTTTCAGCTCACAATCCAGCGCCAAAAGTACACAGTCTGGGAAATAATAAACTCTATAGTGATAGACTTGTAATGCTCTAAAGATGTTCTGGTGAGGTGAGGAAGAAGCCCCGCCGCTGTAATGGCGCGTATCTGTCCCGCTCAGAAATAATTAATTACGCTAGTGGGGTAAGGACAGTGCCCAGGCACTAATGTCCACTTTTTCCAGCCTTTTGTGAGGAATTTATGCTGCCCAGGGTGCCCCCCCCCCCCCTGTGCCCTGCACCCTGCAGTGCCTGTGTTTGTGTGTGAGCATGGCGCGCAGCGTTCCGCTCGCTGCTCGGTACCTCAGAATGCCGTCACTGAAGAAGAAGTCTCTGTTCTTCTGCTACTCACCTGTCTTCTGGCTCTGTAAGGGGGTGACGGCAGGCTTCGGGAGTGTGCATCTAGGCGTACCCAGCGATCAGCACCCTCAGGAGCTAATGGTGTCCTGTCAGCCTGAAGCAGAGCCATTGAACTCACTAGAAGTTGGTCATACTTCTCTCCCCTAAGTCCCACGAAGCAGGGAGACTGTTGCCAGCAGCCTCCCTGAAAATAAAAAAAACTAACAAGTCTTTTCAGAGAAACTCAGTAGAGCTCCCCTGTAGTGCATCCAGTATCACTGCGCACAATACTAAAACTGGAGTCTGGAGGAGGGGCATAGAGGGAGGAGACAGTTCACACCCTTTGAAAGTCTTAAAGTGCCCATGTCTCCTGCGGATCCCGTCTATACCCCATGGTTCTTAATGTGACCCCAGCATCCTCTAGGACGTATGAGAAAACAAATAACGCACACACGAGGAGGAGAGAACTAAGGAAGCTATAAGGAGAAGAGGGGAGGGAGGGGGGGTTGAAAGGTAAGGTAGTAAAGGCATATTGGATAAACTACAACCTTATAGATATTCATTAATGTACCAGTAGTTAGAAGTAGAAGAGCTCTAACAGAAACCACAAAGCTTATCTAAAGCCACACCACACTGGATATGCCCAATCTCATTTGATTTTTGAAGCAAAGCAGTATTGGACTTTGTTAATACATGGATGGGAGACTGCTTGGTAGTATCAGATTCTTTAGGTGTTTTTAAACTACCAACACCATTTTCTTGGTACATTTAATTTTTACATGTATTCTTTTATGTACCAGAAGTTAGAAGTAGAAGAGCTGTAACAGAAACCACCAGCTCATCTACAGCCACAGCACACTGGATTTGCCCAATCTTTCCTGATCATGGAAGCTGAGCAGTGTTGGTCCTGGTTTTAGTACTTGGATGGGAGACCACAAGGAAATACCAGGAGCTGTGTGTATTTTTTCAATACTAACTAGAGATGAGCGCCTGAAATTTTTCGGGTTTTGTGTTTTGGTTTTGGGTTCGGTTCCGCGGCCGTGTTTTGGGTTCGAACGCGTTTTGGCAAAACCTCACCGAATTTTTTTTGTCGGATTCGGGTGTGTTTTGGATTCGGGTGTTTTTTTCAAAAAACACTAAAAAACAGCTTAAATCATAGAATTTGGGGGTCATTTTGATCCCAAAGTATTATTAACCTCAAAAACCATAATTTACACTCATTTTCAGTCTATTCTGAATACCTCACACCTCACAATATTATTTTTAGTCCTAAAATTTGCACCGAGGTCGCTGTGTGAGTAAGATAAGCGACCCTAGTGGCCGACACAAACACCGGGCCCATCTAGGAGTGGCACTGCAGTGTCACGCAGGATGTCCCTTCCAAAAAACCCTCCCCAAACAGCACATGACGCAAAGAAAAAAAGAGGCGCAATGAGGTAGCTGTGTGAGTAAGATTAGCGACCCTAGTGGCCGACACAAACACCGGGCCCATCTAGGAGTGGCACTGCAGTGTCACGCAGGATGTCCCTTCCAAAAAACCCTCCCCAAACAGCACATGACGCAAAGAAAAAATGAGGCGCAATGAGGTAGCTGTGTGAGTAAGATTAGCGACCCTAGTGCAGAAGAAGACACAAACACCGGGCCCATCTAGGAGTGGCACTGCAGTGTCACGCAGGATGTCCCTTCCAAAAAACCCTCCCCAAACAGCACATGACGCAAAGAAAAAAAGAGGCGCAATGAGGTAGCTGTGTGAGTAAGATTAGCGACCCTAGTGGCCGACACAAACACCGGGCCCATCTAGGAGTGGCACTGCAGTGTCACGCAGGATGTCCCTTCCAAAAAACCCTCCCCAAACAGCACATGACGCAAAGAAAAAAAGAGGCGCAATGAGGTAGCTGACTGTGTGAGTAAGATTAGCGACCCTAGTGGCCGACACAAACACCGGGCCCATCTAGGAGTGGCACTGCAGTGTCACGCAGGATGGCCCTTCCAAAAAACCCTCCCCAATCAGCACATGATGCAAAGAAAAAGAAAAGAAAAAAGAGGTGCAAGATGGAATTGTCCTTGGGCCCTCCCACCCACCCTTATGTTGTATAAACAAAACAGGACATGCACACTTTAACCAACCCATCATTTCAGTGACAGGGTCTGCCACACGACTGTGACTGATATGACGGGTTGGTTTGGACCCCCCCCAAAAAAGAAGCAATTAATCTCTCATTGCACAAACTGGCTCTACAGAGGCAAAATGTCCACCTCATCTTCACCCTCCGATATATCACCGTGTACATCCCCCTCCTCACAGATTATCAATTCGTCCCCACTGGAATCCACCATCTCAGCTCCCTGTGTACTTTGTGGA
The DNA here is from genome assembly GCF_028390025.1 of Pseudophryne corroboree. Taxonomy (NCBI): domain Eukaryota; kingdom Metazoa; phylum Chordata; class Amphibia; order Anura; family Myobatrachidae; genus Pseudophryne; species Pseudophryne corroboree. The sequence goes on along the minus strand of NW_026970488.1, from coordinate 95,958 downwards.
GGCAATTGCTGCTGGTCAATGTCTCCGCGGAGGAATTGATTATAATTCATTTTAATGAACATCATCTTCTCCACATTTTCTGGATGTAACCTCGTACGCCGATTGCTGACAAGGTGAGCGGCGGCACTAAACACTCTTTCGGAGTACACACTTGTGGGAGGGCAACTTAGGTAGAATAAAGCCAGTTTGTGCAAGGGCCTCCAAATTGCCTCTTTTTCCTGCCAGTATAAGTACGGACTGTGTGACGTGCCTACTTGGATGCGGTCACTCATATAATCCTCCACCATTCTATCAATGTTGAGAGAATCATATGCAGTGACAGTAGACGACATGTCCGTAATCGTTGTCAGGTCCTTCAGTCCGGACCAGATGTCAGCATCAGCAGTCGCTCCAGACTGCCCTGCATCACCGCCAGCGGGTGGGCTCGGAATTCTGAGCCTTTTCCTCGCACCCCCAGTTGCGGGAGAATGTGAAGGAGGAGATGTTGACAGGTCGCGTTCCGCTTGACTTGACAATTTTGTCACCAGCAGGTCTTTCAACCCCAGCAGACTTGTGTCTGCCGGAAAGAGAGATCCAAGGTAGGCTTTAAATCTAGGATCGAGCACGGTGGCCAAAATGTAGTGCTCTGATTTCAACAGATTGACCACCCGTGAATCCTTGTTAAGCGAATTAAGGGCTCCATCCACAAGTCCCACATGCCTAGCGGAATCGCTCCGTGTTAGCTCCTCCTTCAATGTCTCCAGCTTCTTCTGCAAAAGCCTGATGAGGGGAATGACCTGACTCAGGCTGGCAGTGTCTGAACTGACTTCACGTGTGGCAAGTTCAAAGGGCATCAGAACCTTGCACAACGTTGAAATCATTCTCCACTGCGCTTGAGACAGGTGCATTCCACCTACTATATCGTGCTCAATTGTATAGGCTTGAATGGCCTTTTGCTGCTCCTCCAACCTCTGAAGCAAATAGAGGGTTGAATTCCACCTCGTTACCACTTCTTGCTTCAGATGATGGCAGGGCAGGTTCAGTAGTTTTTGGTGGTGCTCCAGTCTTCTGTACGTGGTGCCTGTACGCCGAAAGTGTCCCGCAATTCTTCTGGCCACCGACAGCATCTCTTGCACGCCCCTGTCGTTTTTTAAAAAATTCTGCACCACCAAATTCAAGGTATGTGCAAAACATGGGACGTGCTGGAATTTGCCCATATTTAATGCACACACAATATTGCTGGCGTTGTCCGATGCCACAAATCCACAGGAGAGTCCAATTGGGGTAAGCCATTCCGCGATGATCTTCCTCAGTTGCCGTAAGAGGTTTTCAGCTGTGTGCGTATTCTGGAAAGCGGTGATACAAAGCGTAGCCTGCCTAGGAAAGAGTTGGCGTTTGCGAGATGCTGCTACTGGTGCCGCCGCTGCTGTTCTTGCGGCGGGAGTCCATACATCTACCCAGTGGGCTGTCACAGTCATATAGTCCTGACCCTGCCCTGCTCCACTTGTCCACATGTCCGTGGTTAAGTGGACATTGGGTACAACTGCATTTTTTAGGACACTGGTGAGTCTTTTTCTGACGTCCGTGTACATTCTCGGTATCGCCTGCCTAGAGAAGTGGAACCTAGATGGTATTTGGTAACGGGGGCACACTGCCTCAATAAATTGTCTAGTTCCCTGTGAACTAACGGCGGATACCGGACGCACGTCTAACACCAACATAGTTGTCAAGGCCTCAGTTATCCGCTTTGCAGTAGGATGACTGCTGTGATATTTCATCTTCCTCGCAAAGGACTGTTGAACAGTCAATTGCTTACTGGAAGTAGTACAAGTGGGCTTACGACTTCCCCTCTGGGATGACCATCGACTCCCAGCGGCAACAACAGCAGCGCCAGCAGCAGTAGGCGTTACACGCAAGGATGCATCGGAGGAATCCCAGGCAGGAGAGGACTCGTCAGAATTGCCAGTGACATGGCCTGCAGGACTATTGGCATTCCTGGGGAAGGAGGAAATTGACACTGAGGGAGTTGGTGGGGTGGTTTGCGTGAGCTTGGTTACAAGAGGAAGGGATTTACTGGTCAGTGGACTGCTTCCGCTGTCACCCAAAGTTTTTGAACTTGTCACTGACTTATTATGAATGCGCTGCAGGTGACGTATAAGGGAGGATGTTCCGAGGTGGTTAACGTCCTTACCCCTACTTATTACAGCTTGACAAAGGGAACACACGGCTTGACACCTGTTGTCCGCATTTCTGGTGAAATACCTCCACACCGAAGAGCTGATTTTTTTGGTATTTTCACCTGGCATGTCAACGGCCATATTCCTCCCACGGACAACAGGTGTCTCCCCGGGTGCCTGACTTAAACAAACCACCTCACCATCAGAATCCTCCTGGTCAATTTCCTCCCCAGCGCCAGCAACACCCATATCCTCCTCATCCTGGTGTACTTCAACACTGACATCTTCAATCTGACTATCAGGAACTGGACTGCGGGTGCTCCTTCCAGCACTTGCAGGGGGCGTGCAAATGGTGGAAGGCGCATGCTCTTCACGTCCAGTGTTGGGAAGGTCAGGCATCGCAACCGACACAATTGGACTCTCCTTGTGGATTTGGGATTTCGAAGAATGCACAGTTCTTTGCTGTGCTGCTTTTGCCAGCTTGAGTCTTTTCATTTTTCTAGCGAGAGGCTGAGTGCTTCCATCCTCATGTGAAGCTGAACCACTAGCCATGAACATAGGCCAGGGCCTCAGCCGTTCCTTGCCACTCCGTGTGGTAAATGGCATATTGGCAAGTTTACGCTTCTCCTCCGACAATTTTATTTTAGGTTTTGGAGTCCTTTTTTTTCTGATATTTGGTGTTTTGGATTTGACATGCTCTGTACTATGACATTGGGCATCGGCCTTGGCAGACGACGTTGCTGGCATTTCATCGTCTCGGCCATGACTAGTGGCAGCAGCTTCAGCACGAGGTGGAAGTGGATCTTGATCTTTCCCTAATTTTGGAACCTCAACATTTTTGTTCTCCATATTTTAATAGGCACAACTAAAAGGCACCTCAGGTAAACAATGGAGATGGATACTAGTATACAATTATGGACTGCCTGCCGACTGCAGACACAGAGGTAGCCACAGCTGTGAACTACCGTACTGTACTGTGTCTGCAGCTAATATAGACTGGTTGATAAAGAGAAGATGTCTATGTAACTATGTATGTATAAAGAAGACTGAAAAAAATCCACGGTTAGGTGGTATACAATTATGGACGGACTGCCTGCCGAGTGCAGACACAGAGGTAGCCACAGCCGTGAACTACCGTACTGTACTGTGTCTGCAGCTAATATAGACTGGTTGATAAAGAGAAGATGTCTATGTAACTATGTATGTATAAAGAAGAATGAAAAAAAACCACGGTTAGGTGGTATACAATTATGGACGGACTGCCTGCCGAGTGCAGACACAGAGGTAGCCACAGCCGTGAACTACCGTACTGTACTGTGTCTGCAGCTAATATAGACTGGTTGATAAAGAGAAGATGTCTATGTAACTATGTATGTATAAAGAAGAATGGAAAAAATCCACGGTTAGGTGGTATTACAATTATGGACGGACTGCCTGCCGAGTGCAGAGACACAGAGGTAGCCACAGCCGTGAACTACCGTACTGTGTCTGCTGCGACTGGATGATAAATGATATAAAAAATATATATATATCACTACTGCAGCCGGACAGGTATATATTATATATTATATAATGACGGACCTGCTGGACACTGTCTGTCAGCAGAATGAGTTTTATTTTTATAGAATAAAAAAAAAAAAACACACAAGTGAAGTCACACGACGAGTGTTTAACTTTTTCAGGCAATCACAATATAAGTATACTACTAACTATACTGGTGGTCAGTGTGGTCAGGTCACTGGTCAGTCACACTGGCAGTGGCACTCCTGCAGCAAAAGTGTGCACTGTTTAATTTTAATATAATATGTACTCCTGGCTCCTGCTATAACCTATAACTGGCACTGCAGTAGTGCTCCCCAGTCTCCCCCACAATTATAAGCTGTGTGAGCTGAGCAGTCAGACAGATATATAATATATATAGATGATGCAGCACACTGGCCTGAGCCTGAGCAGTGCACACAGATATGGTATGTGACTGACTGAGTCACTGTGTGTATCGCTTTTTTCAGGCAGAGAACGGATATATTAAATAAACTGCACTGTGTGTCTGGTGGTCACTCACTATATAATATATTATGTACTCCTGGCTCCTGCTATAACCTATAACTGGCACTGCAGTAGTGCTCCCCAGTCTCCCCCACAATTATAAGCTGTGTGAGCTGAGCAGTCAGACAGATATATATAATATTATATATAGATAATAGATGATGCAGCACACTGGCCTGAGCCTGAGCAGTGCACACAGATATGGTATGTGACTGACTGAGTCACTGTGTGTATCGCTTTTTTCAGGCAGAGAACGGATATATTAAATAAACTGCACTGTGTGTCTGGTGGTCACTCACTATATAATATATTATGTACTCCTGGCTCCTGCTATAACCTATAACTGCAAATTCTGCTAAGTAACAGAATTTGCAATCCTTTGGTTCGCATGCTGGGGCCACCCATCACAGGGCATGGCCACCCAGCATGCCGCCTCCCTTCTTGACCACGCTGAAATTGCAGTCCCAGTGCAGTTCAGCGTGATCATAAAAAATGGGTTAGCCTCCTGTTGGTGCAGACTGTACGTGTGCGCAGGAAGCCGCCACCATTTTTGTGATCGCAACGGCTGCATGTGATGTCATGCAGCCGCTCTGACCACGCCTCCTGTTTCTCCGTTGAAGCCCTGCCCCCGCACCGCTCCATCTCCGACTTTGAAATGGAGTGTTGCTGACCCCCCCCCGCACCGATTGACAGTCACAGAAAATGCAGGCGCATGCGTATGCTCTTAGCAATTTTTGCAGTTGAATTGCTTATTGTGATTGCAATCCAACCTGAATCAGGCTCTATTACCTATCACAATGCACTGCAGGTAGTACAAAATGGGGTTAATATAGGAGAAAACCCCCCAGAGCTGTGCTCCTTAACTGTCCCTGGTGGCTAGTGGAGCGGCTGCCCAGTAATCAGTGTCCACGCCAGTGCGCACACGGCCCGCCCCCTACAGCCATGCTGGATCACGGTATAGTGTGGGCACAGAAGCCCCTTACCTCCCTTTCATCAGCGGCCTCGTGATCCCGGAGGGCGGTGTGTGTGTGACTGACCTTAGGAAGAAACCGGAGCCTCCGCTGCAGTGACCCAGCAACCAGGGCACGGGAGTATACTGCGCCGCTGGGAGTGACGGAGCTGCAGTAAAGATGTCTATTAGACCTAGCCTGCTGCAGCCCTTGTACATTCTTATAAAAAAAGTTCTTCTTTTCTTGTCAAAATTAATAGCTAAGTATAGGCTGCCTGAGGCAGCCCCCTGTTAAGTGTCCTGCTACTGAAGGCACCAACTACAAACTGAGCTCCCTGTTCATGGAAGCGAGGTTATAGAGCAGGGGGCGCTGAGCATCTTGGGAACAGTCAAAAGCTTTGAGCCTGTTGGTGCCTCAGATCAAGATCCTACTCTACACCACAATGTGAATCCTTGCGGAGTCCAGTGTACCCCACAGAAGAAATGAATGTGTCACACCCATTGGCAGCAACATTAGAATAGCTGCTGATGGGCACAATTGAGAAAGGAAGGGGGGAAAACATTTGAATCCAGCACATATATGTAATTTGAATATGTAATTTGTACCTTCCTACTTTAAAATGTAATGGATGAACCTCACCCTGTGAGAACTATCTTCATGATCAAGAGATCTCATATGCAAGATAAGTATGTGTTGGCAGAGGCGCTCACTGGGCAGAGATGCTGATCGCATCTCTGGCATGTGCAGGTGCACTGCGGCACCAGCACACACACACACACTTCAGACCTGATCTCCTGTTGTGTGAATATGCACAGCAGAGATCAGGTCTGAATACAGCTGTCAGTAAGGCAGGGATCTGCTGCTGCCAGTGAGGCAGGGATGTGCTGATGTCAGTGAAGCAGTGATCTGCTGCTGCCAGTGAGGCAGGGATCTGCTGCTGCCAGTGAGGCAGGGATGTGCTGCTATAAGTGAGGCAGGTATGTGCTGCTGTCAATGAGGCAGGGATGTGCTGCTGTCAGTGAAGCAGGGATGTGCTGCTGTCAGCGAGGCAGTGATCTGCTGCCCACTATCTCCCTATCACCCCTGCCTGAGTCACACACTTTCCCTGTCACCCCTGCCCCAGTTACCCACTATCTCCCAGTCACCGCTGCCTCAGTTAACCACTATACCTGCGACCCCTGCCTCAGTCACCCACTATACCAGTCACCCCTGCTTTAGTCACCCACTATCTCTGTCACCCCTGCCTCAGTCAACCACTATCTCCATATCACCCCTACCTCAGTCACCCACTATCCCTGTCACCTCTGCCTCAGTCACCCACTGTCACTCTATCACCCCTGCCTCAGTCACCCACTATCCCTGTCACCCCTGCCTCAGTCTCCTACTGTCCCTGTCACCCCTGCCACAGTCATCCACTATATCCCTATCACCCCTGCCTTAGTCACTGACTATCTCCCAGTCACCCCGGCCTCAGTCACCCACTATCTCCCAGTCATACATGCTTCAGTCACCCACTATCTCCCAGTCATCCCTGCCTCAGTCACCTACTGACACCAGTGCAGACATTTCTGCTGCGGCCTCTCCACTCTCCAGCGTGAACGTACTGACGACTGAGGAAATCCGCTTCCCAGTTGAGGACTCCGGGAATGAACACTGCCGATATTGCTGGCAGATGACGTTCTACCCAACTGAGGATTTTTGATACTTCCAGCTTTGCCATGCAATTTCGAGTGCCGCCTTGATGATTTGTGTACACTACCGTGGTGTCGTTGTCCGATTGTACTTGAACAGGCCTGTTCTGTACTAGAGGCAGGGCCAGTGTCAATGAATTGAACACTGCCCGCAATTCCAGAATGTTTATCGGGAGGAGAGATTCCTCCCTGGTCCACCGATGGTGAAGGGTCGTCATCACGGCCATGACCTTGGTGAATTTCCGAGGTGCCATGGCCAAACCAGAAGGCAGGACCTGAAATCCAAAAACTAACCAGGCACAACACTGCTTAGCTTCCAACATCAGATGAGATTGGACATATCCAGTGTGATGCGGCTGTAGATGATTTTTGCTGTTTCTAACTTCTACTTCTAACTACTGGTACATCAATGAATAAGTTTCAAAATATAATGCATCAAGAGAACGGTGTTGGTAGTATAAAACTACCTACAGCACCTGGTATTCCCAGGTGGTCTCACATCCAAGAACAAACCAGGCCTAAAATCAGGTGATATTGGGCATATACAGTGTGGTGTGGCTGTAGATGAGCTTAGTGGTTTCTGTTAGAGTTCTTCTACTTCTAACTACTCGTACATAAATGAGTAAGCAGCCGATTTATTAAACCTGGTGAAATGATAATTTGCATGGTGATAAAGTACCAGCCAATCAGCTCCTAATTGCCATGTCACAGGCTGGGTTTGAAAAATGACAGTTAGGAGCTGACTGGCTGGTACTTTATCACCTTGCACTTTATCAGTTCACCAGGCTTAATAGATCTGCCCCAATGTTTCAAAATGGAATGCATCAAGAGAACGGTGTTAGTATTAGAGATGAGCGGGTTCGGTTTCTCTGAATCCGAACCCGCCAGAACTTCATGGTTTTTTTCACGGGTCCGAGCAGACTCGGATCTTCCCGCCTTGCTCGGTTAACCCGAGCGCGCCCGAACGTCATCATGACGCTGTCGGATTCTCGCGAGGCTCGGATTCTATCGCGAGACTCGGATTCTATATAAGGAGCCGCGCGTCGCCGCCATTTTCACACGTGCATTGAGATTGATAGGGAGAGGACGTGGCTGGCGTCCTCTCCATTTAGATTATAAGAGACTGAGAGAGATTTACTGGAGCTGACTAGGAGGAGTACTGTTACTGTAGAAGTGTATAGACTGAGTGGAGAGAGTTTACTAGTGAGGACAGTGCAGTTTACTTTATAATCCGTTCTCTGCCTGAAAAAAGCGATACACAGCACACAGTGACTCAGTCACATACCATATCTGTGTGCACTGCTCAGGCTCAGGCCAGTGTGCTGCATCATCTATTATCTATATATAATATTATATATATCTGTCTGACTGCTCAGCTCACACAGCTTATAATTGTGGGGGAGACTGGGGAGCACTACTGCAGTGCCAGTTATAGGTTATAGCAGGAGCCAGGAGTACATAATATATTATATAGTGAGTGACCACCAGACACACAGTGCAGTTTATTTAATATATCCGTTCTCTGCCTGAAAAAAGCGATACACACAGTGACTCAGTCAGTCACATACCATATCTGTGTGCACTGCTCAGGCTCAGGCCAGTGTGCTGCATCATCTATTATCTATATATAATATTATATATATCTGTCTGACTGCTCAGCTCACACAGCTTATAATTGTGGGGGAGACTGGGGAGCACTACTGCAGTGCCAGTTATAGGTTATAGCAGGAGCCAGGAGTACATAATATATTATATAGTGAGTGACCACCAGACACACAGTGCAGTTTATTTAATATATCCGTTCTCTGCCTGAAAAAAGAGATACACACAGTGACTCAGTCAGTCACATACCATATCTGTGTGCACTGCTCAGGCTCAGGCCAGTGTGCTGCATCATCTATTATCTATATATAATATTATATATATCTGTCTGACTGCTCAGCTCACACAGCTTATAATTGTGGGGGAGACTGGGGAGCACTACTGCAGTGCCAGCTTTGGGTAAAATCACTGGCCACAGTTTATTAATATACCACCTTACTAGGTTGCAGGGCATGGACAGAAAGTGGTGGGCAAGGTGGAATGTGTTACCCACTCATTCCATTTTTCCTGGGGCGTGCCCTGCCTACCCAGTAGGCACCGCGGCAACGCCCCCCTTGGGAACCAGCCCCTGTGGTGCATATCACGCTCGCCTGGCGTGCAGCCCACGGGCCCAACCGTCCACGGCTGGAGCCGGGCGTGCGTCCATTCACCGAGGGTGAATCTGCATACCTCAGCTGGCTCCCCCCTTCACCATGCCTTGCGCACCGCTTTTTCCCGCCACACAAGGTTCTCAGACATGCCTGAGCACCGAAGCCCCCACCCTGCAACCCGCCCTACCCCTCTGCCTTCTTGCACTTCCTGCCTCGGGTTATTTTACTTGTCAGTGCCAGTATCTGACAAATGCCCCCTGACCCCCCTGTACCTGCCCTATGTTTTATTTCTGATGTCTTTGTGCGGTACGCCCCTTTGCATTCCTGGCAGCGCTGCACCTCATTTTACGGCTGCACCCCCTATTTTTTTCTGGGCTCCCTCTCAGCCCGCTCCTCTCCAGGCTCCCTGCCAAGGCAACCTGGAGTCATGGTGCACCGTAAACCATTTTGCAGCATGCCCTTACTCTTTTCCCACGATCCTGGTCCCCCCTTATAACCGATTAGGTCCAGGGACTCTCCTAAGGTCGCCTCCCGTAGGTATAGCAATAACCTCCTTTTTCTGCCTGTACCGCTACCGCTAAAGCCCCTTGCAATCATGCCACAGGACCTTTGGTGCGGACCTGTCGCCTGCTATGTAAATATTGCACTCCGCCCGAATGCTGTAATCCTCTACCTAGCATCCCTTTCTAGCTGCTGATATTGCAGCCTCAGTCCCAAGCGATCGAGCACCATATTATGACCTGACAATTGTCCCTGGGCAGCTGGATGTGTCCAGCTACCAACATGGCTGCTGCAGTCACGTGTTGCTCGACTGTACTCTGCTGTTTTTTGGGAGGGGAGGGGTCAGGGCTTACCCTCCCCGTAGATTGGAACTGGTGCCTTTTCCAGAGTCGCATACTTTTTCCGTATCCTACTGTCCTCTTGAATGGACTTTGTCCTGATCGTGATACTGTGGCACCAACGCTAGCCTTCTAAGCAGTTTGCCTACCGGCGGGGTGATGCACGCTGCTTGTTTACCACCTGCACTCCCCTCACACTCCTGTAGCATAATTGGATATTCCTGTTGGCCATCCTGTGGGCCCATATTCCCATGGCCTCTGCTACTGAGAACACATCTACTATCGCCACATCCTTGGTTAGCTCATTGATTGGCATAATGTAGAAATTATACATTCAAAAAAGGGGTGGGTGGGATTCCCATTACTTGGCACCGCCGCGCTCTCTCCTGCGGGAGTCCAGTTTCCTTACCCGGGATGGGGGGGGGGGGGGAAGGGGACACACTCCGACTGCCCTGGTTCCCAACCTGCCAGTTCAAGTATTTGATTCACACTGAACTTGATGCTGCTGCGCAGGCGCCCTGCCGCCAGCCCCCTCCTCGCTTGCTGGCACTTGGCTCCCTTGTTCCTCTGTCTGGCTTCGCCATACAAGCTGGCCAGCCTGTGGCCCCTTATGCCGCCAGCCCGCCTGTTGACGGCCACCATCATGCCGCCTTCTCCCGGCCAGCTTCTTGGCCAGATAAACTGCTTTGGCCCCTGCTGGACACTCCCTGATTCCTGCATCTCTGCCAGCTGCCTGTGCTTCAAATGTCACCAAACTGCCAAACCTGACCAGGTGCCCTGGCTGTTTCTGAATGTGCCTTGCACTGTTCCTGACTAAGAAACCGCAGTGATAAATTTCATGCTGTCGCAGCTTATCTCCCTGCCCCCGCCCGGGCCTAACTCACGAGAAATAGCTAGAAGAGGCAAACGGTTCTATCCTCCTAACATCTGATGCTAACATCAATGGTTGCCCCCCATTGGATCCTGCTGCATTTCCATTGACTTCTGCTAACAAAACCAGTAGCACGCTAAATGCGAACCTCAATGGTTACGAACCCTCGGGAACCAGCTGCCTCTATGCATCTCCGCTGCCGGCAGACCGTGGCCCAACGCTTCAAAGCAGTTAGTTAGGAAAAACCTTCCTAGCCTCCTATTGTATGCCAACATCGATGCTTTGAACCCTTGGATGCTAAAACTGTCTTGGGCCCTCAGTTTTTCTGGTGCGATAGGCACGCTGAATACCTCCAGCATGACCTGTAGTTCGCGCAGCAATTGGCTGAGCTGACACAGAGGTAGCCACAGCCGTGAACTACCGCACTGTACTGTGTCTGCTGCTAATATATAGACTGGTTGATAAAGAGATAGTATACTCGTAACTAGTATGTATGTATAAAGAAAGAAAAAAAAACCACGGTTAGGTGGTATATACAATTATGGACGGGCTGCCGAGTGCCGACACAGAGGTAGCCACAGCCGTGAACTACCGCACTGTACTGTGTCTGCTGCTAATATAGACTGGTTGATAAAGAGATAGTATACTCGTAACTAGTATGTATGTATAAAGAAAGAAAAAAAAACCACGGTTAGGTGGTATATACAATTATGGACGGGCTGCCGAGTGCCGACACAGTGGTAGCCACAGCCGTGAACTACCGCACTGTACTGTGTCTGCTGCTAATATAGACTGGTTGATAAAGAGATAGTATACTCGTAACTAGTATGACTATAAAGAAAGAAAAAAAAACCACGGTTAGGTGGTATATACAATTATGGACGGGCTGCCGAGTGCCGACACAGAGGTAGCCACAGCCGTGAACTACCGCACTGTACTGTGTCTGCTGCTAATATAGACTGGTTGATAAAGAGATAGTATACTACTAATATTATATATACTGGTGGTCAGGTCACTGGTCACTAGTCACACTGGCAGTGGCACTCCTGCAGCAAAAGTGTGCACTGTTTAATTTTAATATAATATTATGTACTCCTGGCTCCTGCTATAACCTATAACTGGCACTGCAGTGCTCCCCAGTCTCCCCCACAATTATAAGCTGTGTGAGCTGAGCACAGTCAGATATATATATACATTGATGCAGCACACTGGGCTGAGCAGTGCACACAGATATGGTATGTGACTGAGTCACTGTGTGTATCGTTTTTTTCAGGCAGAGAACGGATATATTAAATAAAACAAACAACTGCACTGTCTGGTGGTCACTGTGGTCGTCAGTCACTAAACTCTGCACTCTCTTCTACAGTATCACAGCCTCAGGTCAATCTCTCTCTCTCTCTCTCAACCCTAATCTAAATGGAGAGGACGCCAGCCACGTCCTCTCCCTATCAATCTCAATGCACGTGTGAAAATGGCGGCGACGCGCGGCTCCTTATATAGAATCCGAGTCTCGCGATAGAATCCGAGCCTCGCGAGAATCCGACAGCGTCATGATGACGTTCGGGCGCGCTCGGGTTAACCGAGCAAGGCGGGAAGATCCGAGTCGCTCGGATCCGTGTAAAAAAAGCTGAAGTTCGGGCGGGTTCGGATTCCGAGGAACCGAACCCGCTCATCTCTAATTCAAGGTATGTGCAAAACATTGGACGTGCTGGAATTTGCCCATATTTAATGCACACACAATATTGCTGGCGTTGTCCGATGCCACAAATCCACAGGAGAGTCCAATTGGGGTAAGCCATTCCGCGATGATCTTCCTCAGTTGCCGTAAGAGGTTTTCAGCTGTGTGCGTATTCTGGAAACCGGTGATACAAAGCGTAGCCTGCCTAGGAAAGAGTTGGCGTTTGCGAGATGCTGCTACTGGTGCCGCCGCTGCTGTTCTTGCGGCGGGAGTCCATACATCTACCCAGTGGGCTGTCACAGTCATATAGTCCTGACCCTGCCCTGCTCCACTTGTCCACATGTCCGTGGTTAAATGGACATTGGGTACAACTGCATTTTTTAGGACACTGGTGAGTCTTTTTCTGACGTCCGTGTACATTCTCGGTATCGCCTGCCTAGAGAAGTGGAACCTAGATGGTATTTGGTAACGGGGGCACACTACCTCAAGAAATTGTCTAGTTCCCTGTGAACTAACGGCGGATACCGGACGCACGTCTAACACCAACATAGTTGTCAAGGCCTCAGTTATCCGCTTTGCAACAGGATGACTGCTGTGATATTTCATCTTCCTCGCAAAGGACTGTTGGACAGTCAATTGCTTGGTGGAAGTAGTAAAAGTGGGCTTACGACTTCCCCTCTGGGATGACCATCGACTCCCAGCAGCAACAACAGCAGCGCCAGCAGCAGTAGGCGTTACACGCAAGGATGCATCGGAGGAATCCCAGGCAGGAGAGGACTCGTCAGAATTGCCAGTGACATGGCCTGCAGGACTATTGGCATTCCTGGGGAAGGAGGAAATTGACACTGAGGGAGTTGGTGGGGTGGTTTGCGTGAGCTTGGTTACAAGAGGAAGGGATTTACTGGTCAGTGGACTGCTTCCGCTGTCGCCCAAAGTTTTTGAACTTGTCACTGACTTATTATGAATGCGCTGCAGGTGACGTATAAGGGAGGATGTTCCGAGGTGGTTAACGTCCTTACCCCTACTTATTACAGCTTGACAAAGGCAACACACGGCTTGACACCTGTTGTCCGCATTTCTGTTGAAATACTTCCACACCGAAGAGCTGATTTTTGGGGTATTTTCACCAGGCATGTCAATGGCCATATTCCTCCCACGGACAACAGGTGTCTCCCCGGGTGCCTGACTTAAACAAACCACCTCACCATCAGAATCCTCCTGGTCAATTTCCTCCCCAGCGCCAGCAACACCCATATCCTCCTCATCCTGGTGTACTTCAACACTGACATCTTCAATCTGACTATCAGGAACTGGACTGCGGGTGCTCCTTCCAGCACTTGCAGGGGGCGTGCAAATGGTGGAAGGCGCATGCTCTTCACGTCCAGTGTTGGGAAGGTCAGGCATCGCAACCGACACAATTGGACTCTCCTTGTGGATTTGGGATTTCAAAGAACGCACAGTTCTTTGCTGTGCTTTTGCCAGCTTGAGTCTTTTCATTTTTCTAGCGAGAGGCTGAGTGCTTCCATCCTCATGTGAAGCTGAACCACTAGCCATGAACATAGGCCAGGGCCTCAGCCGTTCCTTGCCACTCCGTGTGGTAAATGGCATATTGGCAAGTTTACGCTTCTCCTCCGACAATTTTATTTTAGATTTTTGAGTCCTTTTTTTACTGATATTTGGTGTTTTGGATTTTACATGCTCTGTACTATGACATTGGGCATCGGCCTTGGCAGACAACGTTGCTGGCATTTCATCGTCTCGGCCATGACTAGTGGCAGCAGCTTCAGCACGAGGTGGAAGTCGATCTTGATCTTTCCCTATTTTTGGAACCTCAACATTTTTGTTCTCCATATTTTAATAGGCACAACTAAAAGGCACCTCAGGTAAACAATGGAGATGGATGGATACTAGTATACTTATGGATGACGAGCGACTGCCGACACAGAGGTAGCTACAGCCGTGGACTACCGTACTGTGTCTGCTGCTAATATAGACTGGATGATAATGAGATAAAATTAAAATATATATATATATATCACACTAGTACTGCAGCCGGACAGGTATATATTATGTAATGACGGACCTTCTGGACACTGTCTGTCAGCACTGCAGACTCCTAAAGTAAGCTACTAGTATCAAGAAGATAGAAGAAAAAAAAACCACGGGTAGGTGGTATACAATTATGGATGGACGAGCGACTGCCGACACAGAGGTAACTACAGCCGTGGACTACCGTACTGTGTCTGCTGCTAATATAGACTGGATGATAATGAGATAAAATTAAAATATATATATATATCACACTAGTACTGCAGCCGGACAGGTATATATTATGTAATGACGGGCCTGCTGGACACTGTCTGTCAGCACTGCAGACTCCTAAAGTAAGCTACTAGTATCAAGAAGATAGAAAAAAAAAAAACACGGGTAGGTGGTATACAATTATGGATGGACGAGCGACTGCCGACACAGAGGTAGCTACAGCCGTGGACTACCGTACTGTGTCTGCTGCTAATATAGACTGGATGATAATGAGATAAAATTAAAATATATATATATATCACACTAGTACTGCAGCCGGACAGGTATATATTATGTAATGACGGACCTGCTGGACACTGTCTGTCAGCACTGCAGACTCCTAAAGTAAGCTACTAGTATCAAGAAGATAGAAAAAAAAAAAAACACGGGTAGGTGGTATACAATTATGGATGGACGAGCGACTGCCGACACAGAGGTAGCTACTACAGCCGTGGACTACCGTACTGTGTCTGCTGCTAATATAGACTGGATGATAATGAGATAAAATTAAAATATATATATATATATATATATATCACACTAGTACTGGCGCCGGACAGGTATATATTATGTAATGACGGACCTGCTGGACACTGTCTGTCAGCACTGCAGACTCCTAAAGTAAGCTACTAGTATCAAGAAGATAGAAGAAAAGAAAAAACACGGGTAGGTGGTATACAATTATGGATGGACGAGCGACTGCCGACACAGAGGTAGCTACAGCCGTGGACTACCGTACTGTGTCTGCTGCTAATATAGACTGGATGATAATGAGATAAAATTAAAATATATATATATTATATATCACACTAGTACTGCAGCCGGACAGGTATATATTATGTAATGACGGACCTGCTGGACACTGTCTGTCAGACTCAGCACTGCAGACTCCTAAAGTAAGCTACTAGTATCAAGAAGATAGAAAAAAAAAACCACGGGTAGGTGGTATACAATTATGGATGGACGAGCGACTGCCGACACAGAGGTAGCTACAGCCGTGGACTACCGTACTGTGTCTGCTGCTAATATAGACTGGATGATAGTGAGATAAAATTAAAATATATATATATATCACACTAGTACTGCAGCCGGACAGGTATATATTATGTAATGACGGACCTGCTGGACACTGTCTGCAGAATGCGTTTATAAAAACACCACACGACGAGTGTTTAACTTTTTCAGGCAGACAATCACAATATACTGGTGGTCAGCAGACAATCACAATACTGGTGGTCAGTGGTCACTGGTCAGTCACACTGGCAGTGGCACTCTGGCAGCAAAAGTGTGCACTGTACTTAAAATATGTACTCCTGCTATAACTGCTCCCCAGTCTCCCCCACAATTAAGCTGTGTGAGCAGTGAGCACTCAGCACAGTCAGATAATGATATACAGTATTACATATAATGCAGCACACTGGGCTGAGCACAGATATGGTATGTGACTGTGTCACACTGTGTATCGTTTTTTTTCAGGCAGAGAACGGATTAATTAAACTGGTGGTCACTGGTCACACTATCAGCAGCAAGTAGTACTCCTCCTAATAATATGCTCCCCAAAATTTGTGTCTCTCTCTAGTACTCTAGTCTAAACGGAGAGGACGCCAGCCACGTCCTCTCCCTATCAATCTCAATGCACGTGTGAAAATGGCGGCGACGCGCGGCTCCTTATATAGAATCCGAGTCTCGCGATAGAATACGAGCCTCGCGAGAATCCGACAGCGGGATGATGACGTTCGGGCGCGCTCGGGTTAACCGAGCAAGGCGGGAAGATCCGAGTCGCTCGGCCCCGTGTAAAAAAACCTGAAGTTCGGGCGGGTTCGGATTCCGAGGAACCGAACCCGCTCATCTCTACCCTCTATACAGTACACTGACCTCTATATACCTGCTAGTACATCCCTGATGCCTATATTTCCTAAGCTAAATCCCTGACGCCTCTATTCCCTACGCTACATCCCTGACGCCTCTATTCCCTATGCTACATCCCTGACGCCTCTATACCCTACGCTACATCCCTGATGCCTCTATTCCCTACGCTACATTCCTGATGCCTCTATAACCTACGCTACATCCCTGACGCCTCTATACCCTACGCTACATCCCTGACGCCTCTATACAGTACAATGCATTACTGATCCCTCTAGACCATACATCCTCATTACATCAGAGAGATAGTGAAACACTGGAAAAAATAAGGATAAAGTGGACTACAGAAACTGATGCTCTAAACAAAGGAGAGAGAGAGAGAGAGAAAAGCACAAGGGAAAGTGGGCAATCGGAACACCATAGAGAGAGGAGAGATAGAAATGCCTGAAAAAGTAAAGGGGGTTGGGTATGGCATCCGGCGCTCGGGATTCCAGCAGTCATATGATACCTAATCCTAACCCTCTGGGGGGGTGGCGGATAGGGCTAACCCTCAGGGGGTGGCAGCTAGGACTAACCCCCCCCCCCCTAGTGCCTTCCCTAACACCCCCTCCCCCGGTCCTAACCCTCCCTCCAATACTCGCCTTCGGGATGTTGGCTGTCAGCAAGATGCATCCTCATTTCAATGTCTACTGAAATAATTCAGGTTGACACCAGGAAACATTAACGCCACTGCATCCTTGCTGCTTTCTCATGTGGAAGTCTGTTTAATGTGAAAACAAGGTGATATCTAATTATCTAATTAGCACACAGGTAAGGAATTAAGAAAATCTTTATTTAAGGGTGAAGATGTTTCTCACAAAATCGTTGCCCCAATGCATCATTGAAATTCAAGCTGGAAAGATGATTTTAATATATCACTTGTACATTTTGTATTGCTCTTCTGGTGACAATGTAGTTTGTTTTTGTCAATTACCATTTTAATAATAGGGTAAATAAAATTAAGTGGATTTTTGAAAGAAAACAATACTGTCAATATACTATTAAAACAAATTAAAATGGTAAAAGTTATTGTACTTTAAGTAAAAATAAAAGAGCCAAAATATCAATCCCAGTTTTGGATTACTTTAATTAACAAAAAAAAAAGCATACAGCAGAGAATAGTTTCAATCTGCCTACCTCTGGGTTATGGGTCCAGCATGCTTCCATTGCAGTACTCTGCTGCACATGTAAGTGCAAGAGATCCTGAAGCACTCACTCATCATGGGAAAGTACCAATGTGTTTCTTCGTTGGTTGATGGAAGAAACATCTTACAAAAACTCTCCAGATTATTGACTTTTTAAAGTTTTGCTAGGAAACGTTTTAGATGAATGCTTATTAGCCTTTGTCAGTATGGACTTTTGCAAAGTGTCTCTGTGGCGCAATCAGTTAGTATGTACGGCTATTAACCAAAAGGTTGGTGGTTCAATCCCACCCAGGGACCTAATTGACCTTGTTATCAGATTTTGGTGATCTTTAAGTAGACTAGTCAAAATTTCAAACCCCCTGTTATGGTGTAGGGTACTTGGCCTTCTCTGATGTAATCAGAGTTAGATTTGATTCAGTGATTTTATAAAAACAGCTAGGAAGCACAATTTAGCAGTGGGTTGCAGAGAAAAAAAATATGCTGGCAGAAAAATCCAATTGAGTGATTAAACAGTTTTTTATTTTCTGGCTTTATTTTTATGCTAACAAATTTGTTCTCTGAAAAGTGTCCACAAAGCCAAGTCTCTGATTAACACCTTTGTAAGGATGGTTTTTCACCTATTACTAAATTAAACTTGCTTCATTGGAAAGGCAGCAAGATGCATCCTCATTTCAATGTCTACTGAAATAATACAGGTTGACACCAGGAAACATTAACGCCACTGCATCCTTGCTGCTTTCTCATGTGGAAGTCTGTTTAATGTGAAAACAAGGTGATATCTAATTAGCACACAGGTAAGGAATTAAGAAAATCTTTATTTAAGGGTGAAGATGTTTCTCACAAAATCGTTGCCCCAATGCATCATTGAAATTATAGCTGGAAAGATGATTTTAATATATCACTTGTACATTTTGTATTGCTCTTCTGGTGACAATGTAGTTTGTTTTTGTCAATTACCATTTTAATAATAGGGTAAAGAAAATGAAGTGGATTTTTGAAAGAAAACAATACTGTCAATATACTATTAAAACAAATTAAAATGGTAAAAGTTATTGTACTTTAAGTAAAAATAAAAGAGACAAAATATCAATCCCAGTTTTGGATTACTTTAATTAACAAACAAAAAAATGCATATAGCAGAGGATAGTTTCAATCTGCCTACCTCTGGGTTATGGGCCCAGCATGCTTCCATTGCAGTACTCTGCTGCACATGTAAGTGCAAGAGATCCTGAAGCACTCACTCATCATGGGAAAGTACCAATGTGTTTCTTCGTTGGTTGATGGAAGAAACATCTTACAAAAACTCTCCTGATTATTGACTTTTTAAAGTTTTTCTAGGAAACGTTTTAGATGAATGCTTATTAGCCTTTGTCAGTATGAACTTTTGCAAAGTGTCTCTGTGGCGCAATCAGTTAGTATGTACGGCTATTAACCAAAAGGTTGGTGGTTCAATCCCACCCAGGGACCTAATTGACCTTGTTATCAGATTTTGGTGATCTTTAAGTAGACAAGTCAAATTTCATACCCCCTGTTATGGTGTAGGGTACCTGGCCTTCTCTGATGTAATCAGAGTTAGATTTGATTCAGTGATTTTATAAAAACATCTAGGAAGCACAATTTAGCAGTGGGTTGCAGAGAAAAAGAAATATGCTGGCAAAAAAATCAAATTGCGTGATTAAACAGCTCTTCATTTTCTGGCTTTATTTTTATGCTAACAAATTTGTTCTCTGAAAAGTGTCCACAAAGCCAAGTCTCTGATTAACACCTTTGTAAGGATGGTTTTTCACCTATTACTAAATTAAACTTGCTTCATTGGAAAGGCAGCAAGATGCATCCTCATTTCAATGTCTACTGAAATAATACAGGTTGACACCAGGAAACATTAACGCCACTGCATCCTTGCTGCTTTCTCATGTGGAAGTCTGTTTAATGTGAAAACAAGGTGATATCTAATTAGCACACAGGTAAGAAATTACGAAAATCTTTATTTAAGGGTGAAGATGTTTCTCACAAAATTGTTGCCCCAATGCATCATTGAAATTCAAGCTGGAAAGATGATTTTAATATATCACTTGTACATTTTGTATTGCTCTTCTGGTGACAATGTAGTTTTTTTTGTCAATTACCATTTTAATAATAGGGTAAAGAAAATGAAGTGGATTTTTGAAAGAAAACAATACTGTCAATATACTATTAAAACAAATTAAAATGGTAAAAGTTATTGTACTTTAAGTAAAAATAAAAGAGACAAAATATCAATCCCAGTTTTGGATTACTTTAATTAACAAAAAAAAAAAGCATACAGCAGAGGATAGTTTCAATCTGCCTACCTCTGGGTTATGGGTCCAGCATGCTTCCATTGCAGTACTCTGCTGCACATGTAAGTGCAAGAGATCCTGAAGCACTCACTCATCATGGGAAAGTACCAATGTGTTTCTTCGTTGGTTGATGGAAGAAACATCTTACAAAAACTCTCCAGATTATTGACTTTTTAAAGTTTTGCTAGGAAACGTTTTAGATGAATGCTTATTAGCCTTTGTCAGTATGGACTTTTGCAAAGTGTCTCTGTGGCGCAATCAGTTAGTATGTACGGCTATTAACCAAAAGGTTGGTGGTTCAATCCCACCCAGGGACCTAATTGACCTTGTTATCAGATTTTGGTGATCTTTAAGTAGACAAGTCAAAATTTCAAACCCCCTGTTATGGTGTAGGGTACTTGGCCTTCTCTGATGTAATCAGAGTTAGATTTGATTCAGTGATTTTATAAAAACAGCTTGGAAGCACAATTTAGCAGTGGGTTGCAGAGAAAAAAAATATGCTGGCAGAAAAATCCAATTGAGTGATTAAACAGTTTTTTATTTTCTGGCTTTATTTTTATGCTAACAAATTTGTTCTCTGAAAAGTGTCCACAAAGCCAAGTCTCTGATTAACACCTTTGTAAGGATGGTTTTTCACCTATTACTAAATTAAACTTGCTTCATTGGAAAGGCAGCAAGATGCATCCTCATTTCAATGTCTACTGAAATAATACAGGTTGACACCAGGAAACATTAACGCCACTGCATCCTTGCTGCTTTCTCATGTGGAAGTCTGTTTAATGTGAAAACAAGGTGATATCTAATTAGCACACAGGTAAGGAATTAAGAAAATCTTTATTTAAGGGTGAAGATGTTTCTCACAAAATCGTTGCCCCAATGCATCATTGAAATTATAGCTGGAAAGATGATTTTAATATATCACTTGTACATTTTGTATTGCTCTTCTGGTGACAATGTAGTTTGTTTTTGTCAATTACCATTTTAATAATAGGGTAAAGAAAATGAAGTGGATTTTTGAAAGAAAACAATACTGTCAATATACTATTAAAACAAATTAAAATGGTAAAAGTTATTGTACTTTAAGTAAAAATAAAAGAGACAAAATATCAATCCCAGTTTTGGATTACTTTAATTAACAAACAAAAAAATGCATATAGCAGAGGATAGTTTCAATCTGCCTACCTCTGGGTTATGGGCCCAGCATGCTTCCATTGCAGTACTCTGCTGCACATGTAAGTGCAAGAGATCCTGAAGCACTCACTCATCATGGGAAAGTACCAATGTGTTTCTTCGTTGGTTGATGGAAGAAACATCTTACAAAAACTCTCCAGATTATTGACTTTTTAAAGTTTTTCTAGGAAACGTTTTAGATGAATGCTTATTAGCCTTTGTCAGTATGAACTTTTGCAAAGTGTCTCTGTGGCGCAATCAGTTAGTATGTACGGCTATTAACCAAAAGGTTGTTGGTTCAATCCCACCCAGGGACCTAATTGACCTTGTTATCAGATTTTGGTGATCTTTAAGTAGACAAGTCAAATTTCATACCCCCTGTTATGGTGTAGGGTACCTGGCCTTCTCTGATGTAATCAGAGTTAGATTTGATTCAGTGATTTTATAAAAACATCTAGGAAGCACAATTTAGCAGTGGGTTGCAGAGAAAAAGAAATATGCTGGCAAAAAAATCAAATTGCGTGATTAAACAGCTCTTCATTTTCTGGCTTTATTTTTATGCTAACAAATTTGTTCTCTGAAAAGTGTCCACAAAGCCAAGTCTCTGATTAACACCTTTGTAGGGATGGTTTTTCACCTATTACTAAATTAAACTTGCTTCATTGGAAAGGCAGCAAGATGCATCCTCATTTCAATGTCTACTGAAATAATACAGGTTGACACCAGGAAACATTAACGCCACTGCATCCTTGCTGCTTTCTCATGTGGAAGTCTGTTTAATGTGAAAACAAGGTGATATCTAATTAGCACACAGGTAAGAAATTACGAAAATCTTTATTTAAGGGTGAAGATGTTTCTCACAAAATTGTTGCCCCAATGCATCATTGAAATTCAAGCTGGAAAGATGATTTTAATATATCACTTGTACATTTTGTATTGCTCTTCTGGTGACAATGTAGTTTTTTTTGTCAATTACCATTTTAATAATAGGGTAAAGAAAATTAAGTGGATTTTTGAAAGAAAACTATACTGTCAATATACTATTAAAACAAATTAAAATGGTAAAAGTTATTGTACTTTAAGTAAAAATAAAAGAGCAAAAATATCAATCCCAGTTTTGATTACTTAAATTAACCAAAAAAAATGCATATAGCAAAGGATAGTTTCAATCTGCCTACCTCTGGGTTATGGGTCCAGCATGCTTCCATTGCAGTACTCTGCTGCACATGTAAGTGCAAGAGATCCTGAAGCACTCCCTCATCATGGGAAAGTACCAATGTGTTTATTCATTGGTTGATGGAAGAAACATCTTACAAAAACTCTCCAGATTATTGATTTTTTAATATTTTTCTAGGAAACGTTCTAGATGTATGCTTATTAGCCTTTGTCAGTATGTACTGTTTGCAAAGTGTCTCGGTGGCGCAATCGGTTAGTGTGTTCGGCTATTAACCAAAAGGTTGGTGGTTCAATCCCACCCAGGGACGTAATTGACCTTGTGATCAGATTTTGGTGATATTTAAGTAGACAAGTCAAAATTTCAAACCCCCTCTTATTGTGTAGGGTACCTGGCCTTCTCTGATGTAATCAGAGTTAGATTTGATTCAGTGATTTTATAAAAAACAGCTAGGAAGCACAATTTAGCAGTGGGTTGCAGAGAAAAAAAATATGCTGGCAGAAAAATCCAATTGAGTGATTAAACAGCTCTTCATTTTCTGGAATTTATTTTTATGCTAACAAATTTGTTCTCTGAAAAGTGTCCACAAAGCCAAGTCTCTGATTAACACCTTTGTAAGGATGGTTTTTCACCTATTACTAAATTAAACTTGCTTCATTGGAAAGGCAGCAAGATGCATCCTCATTTCAATGTCTACTGAAATAATACAGGTTGACACCAGGAAACATTAACGCCACTGCATCTTTGCTGCTTTCTCACATGGAAGTCTGTTTAATGTGAAAACAAGGTGATATCTAATTAGCACACAGGTAAGGAATTACGAAAATCTTTATTTAAGGGTGAAGATGTTTCTCACAAAATTGTTGCCCCAATGCGTCATTGAAATTCAAGCTGGAAAGATGATTTTAATATATCACTTGTACATTTTGTATTGCTCTTCTGGTGACAATGTAGTTTTTTTGTCAATTACCATTTTAATAACAGGGTAAAGAAAATTAAGTGGATTTTTGAAAGAAAACTATACTGTCAATATACTATTAAAACAAATTAAAATGGTAAAAGTTATTGTACTTTAAGTAAAAATAAAAGAGCAAAAATATCAATCCCAGTTTTGATTACTTAAATTAACAAAAAAAATGCATATAGCAAAGGATAGTTTCAATCTGCCTACCTCTGGGTTATGGGTCCAGCATGCTTCCATTGCAGTACTCTGCTGCCCATGTAAGTGCAAGAGATCCTGAAGCACTCACTCATCATGGGAAAGTACCAATGTGTTTATTCGTTGGTTGATGGAAGAAACATCTTACAAAAACTCTCCAGATTATTGATTTTTTAATGTTTTTCTAGGAAACGTTCTAGATGTATGCTTATTAGCCTTTGTCAGTATGTACTTTTTGCAAAGTGTCTCTGTGGCGCAATCGGTTAGTGTGTTTGGCTGTTAACCAAAAGGTTGGTGGTTCAATCCCACCCAGGGATGTAATTAACCTTGTGATCAGATTTTGGTGATATTTAAGTAGACAAGTCAAAATTTCAAACCTCCTCTTATGGTATAGGGTACATGGCCTTCTCTGATGTAATCAGAGTTAGATTTGATTCAGTGATTTTATAAAAAACAGCTAGGAAGCACAATTTAGCAGTGGGTTGCAGAGAAAAAAAATTTGCTGGCAGAAAAATCCAATCGAGTGATTAAACAGCTCTTCATTTTCTGGCTTTATTTTTATGCTAACAAATTTGTTCTCTGAAAAGTGTCCACAAAGCCAAGTCTCTGATTAACACCTTTGTAAGGATGGTTTTTCACCTATTACTAAATTAAACTTGCTTCATTGGAAAGGCAGCAAGATGCATCCTCATTTCAATGTCTACTGAAATAATACAAGTTGACACCAGGAAACATTAACGCCACTGCATCCTTGCTGCTTTCTCATGTGGAAGTCTGTTTAATGTGAAAACAAGGTGATATCTAATTAGCACACAGGTAAGGAATTAAGAAAATCTTTATTTAAGGGTGAAGATGTTTCTCACAAAATTGTTGACCCAATGCATCATTGAAATTCAAGCTGGAAAGATGATTTTAATATATCACTTGTACATTTTGTATTGCTCTTCTGGTGACAATGTAGTTTGTTTTTGTCAATTACCATTTTAATAATAGGGTAAAGAAAATGAAGTGGATTTTTGAAAGAAAACAATACTGTCAATATACTATTAAAACAAATTAAAATGGTAAAAGTTATTGTACTTTAAGTAAAAATAAAAGAGACAAAATATCAATCCGAGTTTTGGATTACTTTAATTAACAAAAAAAAATGCATATAGCAGAGGATAGTTTCAATCTGCCTACCTCTGGGTTATGGGCCCAGCATGCTTCCATTGCAGTACTCTGCTGCACATGTAAGTGCAAGAGATCCTGAAGCACTCACTCATCATGGGAAAGTACCAATGTGTTTCTTCGTTGGTTGATGGAAGAAACATCTTACAAAAACTCTCCAGATAATTGACATTTTAAAGTTTTTCTAGGAAACGTTTTAGATGAATGCTTATTAGCCTTTGTCAGTATGAACTTTTGCAAAGTGTCTCTGTGGCGCAATCAGTTAGTATGTACGGCTATTAACCAAAAGGTTGGTGGTTCAATCCCACCAATTGACCTTGTTATCAGATTTTGGTGATATTTAAGTAGACAAGTCAAATTTCATACCCCCTGTTATGGTGTAGGGTACCTGGCCTTCTCTGATGTAATCAGAGTTAGATTTGATTCAGTGATTTTATAAAAACATCTAGGAAGCACAATTTAGCAGTGGGTTGCAGAGAAAAAGAAATATGCTGGCAAAAAAATCAAATTGCGTGATTAAACAGCTCTTCATTTTCTGGCTTTATTTTTATGCTAACAAATTTGTTCTCTGAAAAGTGTCCACAAAGCCAAGTCTCTGATTAACACCTTTGTAAGGATGGTTTTTCACCTATTACTAAATTAAACTTGCTTCATTGGAAAGGCAGCAAGATGCATCCTCATTTCAATGTCTACTGAAATAATACAGGTTGACACCAGGAAACATTAACGCCACTGCATCCTTGCTGCTTTCTCATGTGGAAGTCTGTTTAATGTGAAAACAAGGTGATATCTAATTAGCACACAGGTAAGAAATTACGAAAATCTTTATTTAAGGGTGAAGATGTTTCTCACAAAATTGTTGCCCCAATGCATCATTGAAATTCAAGCTGGAAAGATGATTTTAATATATCACTTGTACATTTTGTATTGCTCTTCTGGTGACAATGTAGTTTTTTTTGTCAATTACCATTTTAATAATAGGGTAAAGAAAATGAAGTGGATTTTTGAAAGAAAACAATACTGTCAATATACTATTAAAACAAATTAAAATGGTAAAAGTTATTGTACTTTAAGTAAAAATAAAAGAGACAAAATATCAATCCCAGTTTTGGATTACTTTAATTAACAAAAAAAAAAAGCATACAGCAGAGGATAGTTTCAATCTGCCTACCTCTGGGTTATGGGTCCAGCATGCTTCCATTGCAGTACTCTGCTGCACATGTAAGTGCAAGAGATCCTGAAGCACTCACTCATCATGGGAAAGTACCAATGTGTTTCTTCGTTGGTTGATGGAAGAAACATCTTACAAAAACTCTCCAGATTATTGACTTTTTAAAGTTTTGCTAGGAAACGTTTTAGATGAATGCTTATTAGCCTTTGTCAGTATGGACTTTTGCAAAGTGTCTCTGTGGCGCAATCAGTTAGTATGTACGGCTATTAACCAAAAGGTTGGTGGTTCAATCCCACCCAGGGACCTAATTGACCTTGTTATCAGATTTTGGTGATCTTTAAGTAGACAAGTCAAAATTTCAAACCCCCTGTTATGGTGTAGGGTACTTGGCCTTCTCTGATGTAATCAGAGTTAGATTTGATTCAGTGATTTTATAAAAACAGCTTGGAAGCACAATTTAGCAGTGGGTTGCAGAGAAAAAAAATATGCTGGCAGAAAAATCCAATTGAGTGATTAAACAGTTTTTTATTTTCTGGCTTTATTTTTATGCTAACAAATTTGTTCTCTGAAAAGTGTCCACAAAGCCAAGTCTCTGATTAACACCTTTGTAAGGATGGTTTTTCACCTATTACTAAATTAAACTTGCTTCATTGGAAAGGCAGCAAGATGCATCCTCATTTCAATGTCTACTGAAATAATACAGGTTGACACCAGGAAACATTAACGCCACTGCATCCTTGCTGCTTTCTCATGTGGAAGTCTGTTTAATGTGAAAACAAGGTGATATCTAATTAGCACACAGGTAAGGAATTAAGAAAATCTTTATTTAAGGGTGAAGATGTTTCTCACAAAATCGTTGCCCCAATGCATCATTGAAATTATAGCTGGAAAGATGATTTTAATATATCACTTGTACATTTTGTATTGCTCTTCTGGTGACAATGTAGTTTGTTTTTGTCAATTACCATTTTAATAATAGGGTAAAGAAAATGAAGTGGATTTTTGAAAGAAAACAATACTGTCAATATACTATTAAAACAAATTAAAATGGTAAAAGTTATTGTACTTTAAGTAAAAATAAAAGAGACAAAATATCAATCCCAGTTTTGGATTACTTTAATTAACAAACAAAAAAATGCATATAGCAGAGGATAGTTTCAATCTGCCTACCTCTGGGTTATGGGCCCAGCATGCTTCCATTGCAGTACTCTGCTGCACATGTAAGTGCAAGAGATCCTGAAGCACTCACTCATCATGGGAAAGTACCAATGTGTTTCTTCGTTGGTTGATGGAAGAAACATCTTACAAAAACTCTCCAGATTATTGACTTTTTAAAGTTTTTCTAGGAAACGTTTTAGATGAATGCTTATTAGCCTTTGTCAGTATGAAGTTTTGCAAAGTGTCTCTGTGGCGCAATCAGTTAGTATGTACGGCTATTAACCAAAAGGTTGTTGGTTCAATCCCACCCAGGGACCTAATTGACCTTGTTATCAGATTTTGGTGATCTTTAAGTAGACAAGTCAAATTTCATACCCCCTGTTATGGTGTAGGGTACCTGGCCTTCTCTGATGTAATCAGAGTTAGATTTGATTCAGTGATTTTATAAAAACATCTAGGAAGCACAATTTAGCAGTGGGTTGCAGAGAAAAAGAAATATGCTGGCAAAAAAATCAAATTGCGTGATTAAACAGCTCTTCATTTTCTGGCTTTATTTTTATGCTAACAAATTTGTTCTCTGAAAAGTGTCCACAAAGCCAAGTCTCTGATTAACACCTTTGTAGGGATGGTTTTTCACCTATTA
This sequence comes from Pseudophryne corroboree, assembly GCF_028390025.1. Lineage (NCBI taxonomy): Eukaryota > Metazoa > Chordata > Amphibia > Anura > Myobatrachidae > Pseudophryne > Pseudophryne corroboree. The sequence continues at coordinate 68,221 of NW_026970488.1, read as the reverse complement.
CTAAATTAAACTTGCTTCATTGGAAAGGCAGCAAGATGCATCCTCATTTCAATGTCTACTGAAATAATACAGGTTGACACCAGGAAACATTAACGCCACTGCATCCTTGCTGCTTTCTCATGTGGAAGTCTGTTTAATGTGAAAACAAGGTGATATCTAATTAGCACACAGGTAAGAAATTACGAAAATCTTTATTTAAGGGTGAAGATGTTTCTCACAAAATTGTTGCCCCAATGCATCATTGAAATTCAAGCTGGAAAGATGATTTTAATATATCACTTGTACATTTTGTATTGCTCTTCTGGTGACAATGTAGTTTTTTTTGTCAATTACCATTTTAATAATAGGGTAAAGAAAATTAAGTGGATTTTTGAAAGAAAACTATACTGTCAATATACTATTAAAACAAATTAAAATGGTAAAAGTTATTGTACTTTAAGTAAAAATAAAAGAGCAAAAATATCAATCCCAGTTTTGATTACTTAAATTAACCAAAAAAAATGCATATAGCAAAGGATAGTTTCAATCTGCCTACCTCTGGGTTATGGGTCCAGCATGCTTCCATTGCAGTACTCTGCTGCACATGTAAGTGCAAGAGATCCTGAAGCACTCCCTCATCATGGGAAAGTACCAATGTGTTTATTCATTGGTTGATGGAAGAAACATCTTACAAAAACTCTCCAGATTATTGATTTTTTAATATTTTTCTAGGAAACGTTCTAGATGTATGCTTATTAGCCTTTGTCAGTATGTACTGTTTGCAAAGTGTCTCGGTGGCGCAATCGGTTAGTGTGTTCGGCTATTAACCAAAAGGTTGGTGGTTCAATCCCACCCAGGGACGTAATTGACCTTGTGATCAGATTTTGGTGATATTTAAGTAGACAAGTCAAAATTTCAAACCCCCTCTTATTGTGTAGGGTACCTGGCCTTCTCTGATGTAATCAGAGTTAGATTTGATTCAGTGATTTTATAAAAAACAGCTAGGAAGCACAATTTAGCAGTGGGTTGCAGAGAAAAAAAATATGCTGGCAGAAAAATCCAATTGAGTGATTAAACAGCTCTTCATTTTCTGGAATTTATTTTTATGCTAACAAATTTGTTCTCTGAAAAGTGTCCACAAAGCCAAGTCTCTGATTAACACCTTTGTAAGGATGGTTTTTCACCTATTACTAAATTAAACTTGCTTCATTGGAAAGGCAGCAAGATGCATCCTCATTTCAATGTCTACTGAAATAATACAGGTTGACACCAGGAAACATTAACGCCACTGCATCTTTGCTGCTTTCTCACATGGAAGTCTGTTTAATGTGAAAACAAGGTGATATCTAATTAGCACACAGGTAAGGAATTACGAAAATCTTTATTTAAGGGTGAAGATGTTTCTCACAAAATTGTTGCCCCAATGCGTCATTGAAATTCAAGCTGGAAAGATGATTTTAATATATCACTTGTACATTTTGTATTGCTCTTCTGGTGACAATGTAGTTTTTTTGTCAATTACCATTTTAATAACAGGGTAAAGAAAATTAAGTGGATTTTTGAAAGAAAACTATACTGTCAATATACTATTAAAACAAATTAAAATGGTAAAAGTTATTGTACTTTAAGTAAAAATAAAAGAGCAAAAATATCAATCCCAGTTTTGATTACTTAAATTAACAAAAAAAATGCATATAGCAAAGGATAGTTTCAATCTGCCTACCTCTGGGTTATGGGTCCAGCATGCTTCCATTGCAGTACTCTGCTGCCCATGTAAGTGCAAGAGATCCTGAAGCACTCACTCATCATGGGAAAGTACCAATGTGTTTATTCGTTGGTTGATGGAAGAAACATCTTACAAAAACTCTCCAGATTATTGATTTTTTAATGTTTTTCTAGGAAACGTTCTAGATGTATGCTTATTAGCCTTTGTCAGTATGTACTTTTTGCAAAGTGTCTCTGTGGCGCAATCGGTTAGTGTGTTTGGCTGTTAACCAAAAGGTTGGTGGTTCAATCCCACCCAGGGATGTAATTAACCTTGTGATCAGATTTTGGTGATATTTAAGTAGACAAGTCAAAATTTCAAACCTCCTCTTATGGTATAGGGTACATGGCCTTCTCTGATGTAATCAGAGTTAGATTTGATTCAGTGATTTTATAAAAAACAGCTAGGAAGCACAATTTAGCAGTGGGTTGCAGAGAAAAAAAATTTGCTGGCAGAAAAATCCAATCGAGTGATTAAACAGCTCTTCATTTTCTGGCTTTATTTTTATGCTAACAAATTTGTTCTCTGAAAAGTGTCCACAAAGCCAAGTCTCTGATTAACACCTTTGTAAGGATGGTTTTTCACCTATTACTAAATTAAACTTGCTTCATTGGAAAGGCAGCAAGATGCATCCTCATTTCAATGTCTACTGAAATAATACAAGTTGACACCAGGAAACATTAACGCCACTGCATCCTTGCTGCTTTCTCATGTGGAAGTCTGTTTAATGTGAAAACAAGGTGATATCTAATTAGCACACAGGTAAGGAATTAAGAAAATCTTTATTTAAGGGTGAAGATGTTTCTCACAAAATTGTTGACCCAATGCATCATTGAAATTCAAGCTGGAAAGATGATTTTAATATATCACTTGTACATTTTGTATTGCTCTTCTGGTGACAATGTAGTTTGTTTTTGTCAATTACCATTTTAATAATAGGGTAAAGAAAATGAAGTGGATTTTTGAAAGAAAACAATACTGTCAATATACTATTAAAACAAATTAAAATGGTAAAAGTTATTGTACTTTAAGTAAAAATAAAAGAGACAAAATATCAATCCGAGTTTTGGATTACTTTAATTAACAAAAAAAAATGCATATAGCAGAGGATAGTTTCAATCTGCCTACCTCTGGGTTATGGGCCCAGCATGCTTCCATTGCAGTACTCTGCTGCACATGTAAGTGCAAGAGATCCTGAAGCACTCACTCATCATGGGAAAGTACCAATGTGTTTCTTCGTTGGTTGATGGAAGAAACATCTTACAAAAACTCTCCAGATAATTGACATTTTAAAGTTTTTCTAGGAAACGTTTTAGATGAATGCTTATTAGCCTTTGTCAGTATGAACTTTTGCAAAGTGTCTCTGTGGCGCAATCAGTTAGTATGTACGGCTATTAACCAAAAGGTTGGTGGTTCAATCCCACCAATTGACCTTGTTATCAGATTTTGGTGATATTTAAGTAGACAAGTCAAATTTCATACCCCCTGTTATGGTGTAGGGTACCTGGCCTTCTCTGATGTAATCAGAGTTAGATTTGATTCAGTGATTTTATAAAAACATCTAGGAAGCACAATTTAGCAGTGGGTTGCAGAGAAAAAGAAATATGCTGGCAAAAAAATCAAATTGCGTGATTAAACAGCTCTTCATTTTCTGGCTTTATTTTTATGCTAACAAATTTGTTCTCTGAAAAGTGTCCACAAAGCCAAGTCTCTGATTAACACCTTTGTAGGGATGGTTTTTCACCTATTACTAAATTAAACTTGCTTCATTGGAAAGGCAGCAAGATGCATCCTCATTTCAATGTCTACTGAAATAATACAAGTTGACACCAGGAAACATTAACGCCACTGCATCCTTGCTGCTTTCTCATGTGGAAGTCTGTTTAATGTGAAAACAAGGTGATATCTAATTAGCACACAGGTAAGAAATTCCGAAAATCTTTATTTAAGGGTGAAGATGTTTCTCACAAAATTGTTGCCCCAATGCATCTTTGAAATTCAAGCTGGAAAGATGATTTTAATATATCACTTGTACATTTTGTATTGCTCTTCTGGTGACAATGTAGTTTTTTTTGTCAATTACCATTTTAATAATAGGGTAAAGAAAATTAAGCGGATTTTTGAAAGAAAACTATACTGTCAATATACTATTAAAACAAATTAAAATGGTAAAAGTTATTGTACTTTAAGTAAAAATAAAAGAGCAAAAATATCAATCCCAGTTTTGATTACTTAAATTAACAAAAAAAAATGCATATAACAAAGGATAGTTTCAATCTGCCTACCTCTGGGTTATGGGTCCAGCATGCTTCCATTGCAGTACTCTGCTGCACATGTAAGTGCAAGAGATCCTGAAGCACTCACTCATCATGGGAAAGTACCAATGTGTTTATTCATTGGTTGATGGAAGAAACATCTTACAAAAACTCTCCAGATTATTGATTTTTTAATGTTTTTCTAGGAAACGTTCTAGATGTATGCTTATTAGCCTTTGTCAGTATGTACTGTTTGCAAAGTGTCTCTGTGGCGCAATCGGTTAGTGTGTTCGGCTATTAACCAAAAGGTTGGTGGTTCAATCCCACCCAGGGACGTAATTAACCTTGTGATCAGATTTTGGTGATATTTAAGTAGACAAGTCAAAATTTCAAACCTCCTCTTATGGTGTAGGGTACATGGCCTTCTCTGATGTAATCAGAGTTAGATTTGATTCAGTGATTTTATAAAAAACAGCTAGGAAGCACAATTTAGCAGTGGGTTGCAGAGAAAAAAAATATGCTGGCAGAAAAATCCAATCGAGTGATTAAACAGCTCTTCATTTTCTGGCTTTATTTTTATGCTAACAAATTTGTTCTCTGAAAAGTGTCCACAAAGCCAAGTCTCTGATTAACACCTTTGTAAGGATGGTTTTTCACCTATTACTAAATTAAACTTGCTTCATTGGAAAGGCAGCAAGATGCATCCTCATTTCAATGTCTACTGAAATAATACAAGTTGACACCAGGAAACATTAACGCCACTGCATCCTTGCTGCTTTCTCATGTGGAAGTCTGTTTAATGTGAAAACAAGGTGATATCTAATTAGCACACAGGTAAGGAATTAAGAAAATCTTTATTTAAGGGTGAAGATGTTTCTCACAAAATTGTTGACCCAATGCATCATTGAAATTCAAGCTGGAAAGATGATTTTAATATATCACTTGTACATTTTGTATTGCTCTTCTGGTGACAATGTAGTTTGTTTTTGTCAATTACCATTTTAATAATAGGGTAAAGAAAATTAAGTGGATTTTTGAAAGAAAACAATACTGTCAATATACTATTAAAACAAATTAAAATGGTAAAAGTTATTGTACTTTAAGTAAAAATAAAAGAGACAAAATATCAATCCCAGTTTTGGATTACTTTAATTAACAAAAAAAAAATGCATATAGCAGAGGATAGTTTCAATCTGCCTACCTCTGGGTTATGGGCCCAGCATGCTTCCATTGCAGTACTCTGCTGCACATGTAAGTTCAAGAGATCCTGAAGCACTCACTCATCATGGGAAAGTACCAATGTGTTTCTTCGTTGGTTGATGGAAGAAACATCTTACAAAAACTCTCCAGATTATTGACTTTTTAAAGTTTTGCTAGGAAACGTTTTAGATGAATGCTTATTAGCCTTTGTCAGTATGGAAATTTGCAAAGTGTCTCTGTGGCGCAATCAGTTAGTATGTACGGCTTTTAACCAAAAGGTTGGTGGTTTAATCCCACCTAGGGACCTAATTGACCTTGTTATCAGATTTTGGTGATCTTTAAGTAGACAAGTCAAAATTTCAAACCCCCTGTTAAGGTGTAGGGTACTTGGCCTTCTCTGATGTAATCAGAGTTAGATTTGATTCAGTGATTTTATAAAAACAGCTAGGAAGCACAATTTAGCAGTGGGTTGCAGAGAAAAAAAATATGCTGGCAGAAAAATCCAATTGAGTGATTAAACAGCTCTTTATTTTCTGGCTTTATTTTTATGCTAACAAATTTGTTCTCTGAAAAGTGTCCACAAAGCCAAGTCTCTGATTAACACCTTTGTAAGGATGGTTTTTCACCTATTACTAAATTAAACTTGCTTCATTGGAAAGGCAGCAAGATGCATCCTCATTTCAATGTCTACTGAAATAATACAGGTTGACACCAGGAAACATTAACGCCACTGCATCCTTGCTGCTTTCTCATGTAAAAGTCTGTTTAATATGAAAACAAGGTGATATCTAATTAGCACACAGGTAAGGAATTAAGAAAATCTTTATTTAAGGGTGAAGATGTTTCTCACAAAATCGTTGCCCCAATGCATCATTGAAATTCAAGCTGGAAAGATGATTTTAATATATCACTTGTACATTTTGTATTGCTCTTCTGGTGACAATGTAGTTTGTTTTTGTCAATTACCATTTTAATAATAGGGTAAAGAAAATGAAGTGGATTTTTGAAAGAAAACAATACTGTCAATATACTATTAAAACAAATTAAAATGGTAAAAGTTATTGTACTTTAAGTAAAAATAAAAGAGCCAAAATATCAATCCCAGTTTTGGATTACTTTAATTAACAAAAAAAAATGCATATAGCAGAGGATAGTTTCAATCTGCCTACCTCTGGGTTATGGGCCCAGCATGCTTCCATTGCAGTACTCTGCTGCACATGTAAGTGCAAGAGATCCTGAAGCACTCCCTCATCATGGGAAAGTACCAATGTGTTTATTCATTGGTTGATGGAAGAAACATCTTACAAAAACTCTCCAGATTATTGATTTTTTAATATTTTTCTAGGAAACGTTCTAGATGTATGCTTATTAGCCTTTGTTAGTATGTACTGTTTGCAAAGTGTCTTGGTGGCGCAATCGGTTAGTGTGTTCGGCTATTAACCAAAAGGTCGGTGGTTCAATCCCACCCAGGGACGTAATTGACCTTGTGATCAGATTTTGGTGATATTTAAGTAGACAAGTCAAAATTTCAAACCCCCTCTTATTGTGTAGGGTACCTGGCCTTCTCTGATGTAATCAGAGTTAGATTTGATTCAGTGATTTTATAAAAAACAGCTAGGAAGCACAATTTAGCAGTGGGTTGCAGAGAAAAAAAATATGCTGGCAGAAAAATCCAATTGAGTGATTAAACAGCTCTTCATTTTCTGGAATTTATTTTTATGCTAACAAATTTGTTCTCTGAAAAGTGTCCACAAAGCCAAGTCTCTGATTAACACCTTTGTAAGGATGGTTTTTCACCTATTACTAAATTAAACTTGCTTCATTGGAAAGGCAGCAAGATGCATCCTCATTTCAATGTCTACTGAAATAATACAGGTTGACACCAGGAAACATTAACGCCACTGCATCTTTGCTGCTTTCTCACATGGAAGTCTGTTTAATGTGAAAACAAGGTGATATCTAATTAGCACACAGGTAAGGAATTACGAAAATCTTTATTTAAGGGTGAAGATGTTTCTCACAAAATTGTTGCCCCAATGCATCATTGAAATTCAAGCTGGAAAGATGATTTTAATATATCACTTGTACATTTTGTATTGCTCTTCTGGTGACAATGTAGTTTTTTTGTCAATTACCATTTTAATAACAGGGTAAAGAAAATTAAGTGGATTTTTGAAAGAAAACTATACTGTCAATATACTATTAAAACAAATTAAAATGGTAAAAGTTATTGTACTTTAAGTAAAAATAAAAGAGCAAAAATATCAATCCCAGTTTTGATTACTTAAATTAACAAAAAAAATGCATATAGCAAAGGATAGTTTCAATCTGCCTACCTCTGGGTTATGGGTCCAGCATGCTTCCATTGCAGTACTCTGCTGCCCATGTAAGTGCAAGAGATCCTGAAGCACTCACTCATCATGGGAAAGTACCAATGTGTTTATTCGTTGGTTGATGGAAGAAACATCTTACAAAAACTCTCCAGATTATTGATTTTTTAATGTTTTTCTAGGAAACGTTCTAGATGTATGCTTATTAGCCTTTGTCAGTATGTACTTTTTGCAAAGTGTCTCTGTGGCGCAATCGGTTAGTGTGTTTGGCTGTTAACCAAAAGGTTGGTGGTTCAATCCCACCCAGGGACGTAATTAACCTTGTGATCAGATTTTGGTGATATTTAAGTAGACAAGTCAAAATTTCAAACCTCCTCTTATGGTGTAGGGTACATGGCCTTCTCTGATGTAATCAGAGTTAGATTTGATTCAGTGATTTTATAAAAAACAGCTAGGAAGCACAATTTAGCAGTGGGTTGCAGAGAAAAAAAATATGCTGGCAGAAAAATCCAATCGAGTGATTAAACAGCTCTTCATTTTCTGGCTTTATTTTTATGCTAACAAATTTGTTCTCTGAAAAGTGTCCACAAAGCCAAGTCTCTGATTAACACCTTTGTAAGGATGGTTTTTCACCTATTACTAAATTAAACTTGCTTCATTGGAAAGGCAGCAAGATGCATCCTCATTTCAATGTCTACTGAAATAATACAAGTTGACACCAGGAAACATTAACGCCACTGCATCCTTGCTGCTTTCTCATGTGGAAGTCTGTTTAATGTGAAAACAAGGTGATATCTAATTAGCACACAGGTAAGGAATTAAGAAAATCTTTATTTAAGGGTGAAGATGTTTCTCACAAAATTGTTGACCCAATGCATCATTGAAATTCAAGCTGGAAAGATGATTTTAATATATCACTTGTACATTTTGTATTGCTCTTCTGGTGACAATGTAGTTTGTTTTTGTCAATTACCATTTTAATAATAGGGTAAAGAAAATGAAGTGGATTTTTGAAAGAAAACAATACTGTCAATATACTATTAAAACAAATTAAAATGGTAAAAGTTATTGTACTTTAAGTAAAAATAAAAGAGACAAAATATCAATCCCAGTTTTGGATTACTTTAATTAACAAAAAAAAATGCATATAGCAGAGGATAGTTTCAATCTGCCTACCTCTGGGTTATGGGCCCAGCATGCTTCCATTGCAGTACTCTGCTGCACATGTAAGTGCAAGAGATCCTGAAGCACTCACTCATCATGGGAAAGTACCAATGTGTTTCTTCGTTGGTTGATGGAAGAAACATCTTACAAAAACTCTCCAGATTATTGACATTTTAAAGTTTTTCTAGGAAACGTTTTAGATGAATGCTTATTAGCCTTTGTCAGTATGGAAATTTGCAAAGTGTCTCTGTGGCGCAATCAGTTAGTATGTATGGCTTTTAACCAAAAGGTTGGTGGTTTAATCCCACCCAGGGACCTAATTGACCTTGTTATCAGATTTTGGTGATCTTTAAGTAGACAAGTCAAAATTTCAAACCCCCTGTTATGGTGTAGGGTACTTGGCCTTCTCTGATGTAATCAGAGTTAGATTTGATTCAGTGATTTTATAAAAACAGCTAGGAAGCACAATTTAGCAGTGGGTTGCAGAGAAAAAAAATATGCTGGCAGAAAAATCCAATTGAGTGATTAAACAGCTCTTTATTTTCTTGCTTTATTTTTATGCTAACAAATTTGTTCTCTGAAAAGTGTCCACAAAGCCAAGTCTCTGATTAACACCTTTGTAAGGATGGTTTTTCACCTATTACTAAATTAAACTTGCTTCATTGGAAAGGCAGCAAGATGCATCCTCATTTCAATGTCTACTGAAATAATACAGGTTGACACCAGGAAACATTAACGCCACTGCATCCTTGCTGCTTTCTCATGTAAAAGTCTGTTTAATATGAAAACAAGGTGATATCTAATTAGCACACAGGTAAGGAATTAAGAAAATCTTTATTTAAGGGTGAAGATGTTTCTCACAAAATCGTTGCCCCAATGCATCATTGAAATTCAAGCTGGAAAGATGATTTTAATATATCACTTGTACATTTTGTATTGCTCTTCTGGTGACAATGTAGTTTTTTTTGTCAATTACCATTTTAATAATAGGGTAAAGAAAATTAAGTGGATTTTTGAAAGAAAACTATACTGTCAATATACTATTAAAACAAATTAAAATGGTAAAAGTTATTGTACTTTAAGTAAAAATAAAAGAGCAAAAATATCAATCCCAGTTTTGATTACTTAAATTAACAAAAAAAATGCATATAGCAAAGGATAGTTTCAATCTGCCTACCTCTGGGTTATGGGTCCAGCATGCTTCCATTGCAGTACTCTGCTGCACATGTAAGTGCAAGAGATCCTGAAGCACTCACTCATCATGGGAAAGTACCAATGTGTTTATTCATTGGTTGATGGAAGAAACATCTTACAAAAACTCTCCAGATTATTGATTTTTTAATATTTTTCTAGGAAACGTTCTAGATGTATGCTTATTAGCCTTTGTCAGTATGTACTGTTTACAAAGTGTCTCGGTGGCGCAATCGGTTAGTGTGTTCGGCTATAAACCAAAAGGTTGGTGGTTCAATCCCACCCAGGGACGTAATTGACCTTGTGATCAGATTTTGGTGATATTTAAGTAGACAAGTCAAAATTTCAAACCCCCTCTTATTGTGTAGGGTACCTGGCCTTCTCTGATGTAATCAGAGTTAGATTTGATTCAGTGATTTTATAAAAAACAGCTAGGAAGCACAATTTAGCAGTGGGTTGCAAAGAAAAAAAATATGCTGGCAGAAAAATCCAATCGAGTGATTAAACAGCTCTTCATTTTCTGGCTTTATTTTTATGCTAACAAATTTGTTCTCTGAAAAGTGTCCACAAAGCCAAGTCTCTGATTAACACCTTTGTAAGGATGGTTTTTCACCTATTACTAAATTAAACTTGCTTCATTGGAAAGGCAGCAAGATGCATCCTCATTTCAATGTCTACTGAAATAATTCAAGTTGACACCAGGAAACATTAACGCCACTGCATCCTTGCTGCTTTCTCATGTGGAAGTCTGTTTAATGTGAAAACAAGGTGATATCTAATTAGCACACAGGTAAGGAATTAAGAAAATCTTTATTTAAGGGTGAAGATGTTTCTCACAAAATTGTTGACCCAATGCAACATTGAAATTCAAGCTGGAAAGATGATTTTAATATATCACTTGTACATTTTGTATTGCTCTTCTGGTGACAATGTAGTTTGTTTTTGTCAATTACCATTTTAATAATAGGGTAAAGAAAATGAAGTGGATTTTTGAAAGAAAACAATACTGTCAATATACTATTAAAACAAATTAAAATGGTAAAAGTTATTGTACTTTAAGTAAAAATAAAAGAGACAAAATATCAATCCCAGTTTTGGATTACTTTAATTAACAAAAAAAAATGCATATAGCAGAGGATAGTTTCAATCTGCCTACCTCTGGGTTATAGGCCCAGCATGCTTCCATTGCAGTACTCTGCTGCACATGTAAGTTCAAGAGATCCTGAAGCACTCACTCATCATGGGAAAGTACCAATGTGTTTCTTCGTTGGTTGATGGAAGAAACATCTTACAAAAACTCTCCAGATTATTGACTTTTTAAAGTTTTTCTAGGAAACGTTTTAGATGAATGCTTATTAGCCTTTGTCAGTATGGACTTTTGCAAAGTGTCTCTGTGGCGCAATCAGTTAGTATGTACGGCTATTAACCAAAAGGTTGGTGGTTCAATCCCACCCAGGGACCTAATTGACCTTGTTATCAGATTTTGGTGATCTTTAAGTAGACAAGTCAAAATTTCAAACCCCCTGTTATGGTGTAGGGTACCTGGCCTTCTCTGATGTAATCAGAGTTAGATTTGATTCAGTGATTTTATAAAAACAGCTAGGAAGCACAATTTAGCAGTGGGTTGCAGAGAAAAAAAATATGCTGGCAGAAAAATCCAATTGAGTGATTAAACAGCTCTTTATTTTCTGGCTTTATTTTTATGCTAACAAATTTGTTCTCTGAAAAGTGTCCACAAAGCCAAGTCTCTGATTAACACCTTTGTAGGGATGGTTTTTCACCTATTACTAAATTAAACTTGCTTCATTGGAAAGGCAGCAAGATGTATCCTCATTTCAATGTCTACTGAAATAATACAGGTTGACACCAGGAAACATTAACGCCACTGCATCCTTGCTGCTTTCTCATGTGGAAGTCTGTTTAATGTGAAAACAAGGTGGTATCTAATTAGCACACAGGTAAGGAATTACGAAAATCTTTATTTAAGGGTGAAGATGTTTCTCACAAAATTGTTGCCCCAATGCATCATTGAAATTCAAGCTGGAAAGATGATTTTAATATATCACTTGTACATTTTGTATTGCTCTTCTGGTGACAATGTAGTTTTTTTGTCAATTACCATTTTAATAACAGGGTAAAGAAAATTAAGTGGATTTTTGATAGAAAACTATACTGTCAATATACTATTAAAACAAATTAAAATGGTAAAAGTTATTGTACTTTAAGTAAAAATAAAAGAGCCAAAATATCAATCCCAGTTTTGGATTACTTTAATTAACAAACAAAAAAATGCATATAGCAGAGGATAGTTTCAATCTGCCTACCTCTGGGTTATGGGCCCAGCATACTTCCATTGCAGTACTCTGCTGCACATGTAAGTGCAAGAGATCCTGAAGCACTCACTCATCATGGGAAAGTACCAATGTGTTTCTTCGTTGGTTGATGGAAGAAACATCTTACAAAAACTCTCCAGATTATTGACTTTTTAAAGTTTTTCTAGGAAACGTTTTAGATGAATGCTTATTAGCCTTTGTCAGTATGGACTTTTGCAAAGTGTCTCTGTGGTGCAATCGGTTAGTGTGTTTGGCTATTAACCAAAAGGTTGGTGGTTCAATCCCACCCAGGGACATAATTAACCTTGTGATCAGATTTTGGTGATATTTAAGTAGACAAGTCAAAATTTCAAACCTCATCTTATGGTGTAGGGTACATGGCCTTCTCTGATGTAATCAGAGTTAGATTTGATTCAGTGATTTTATAAAAAACAGCTAGGAAGCACAATTTAGCAGTGGGTTGCAGAGAAAAAAAATATGCTGGCAGAAAAATCCAATCGAGTGATTAAACAGCTCTTCATTTTCTGGCTTTATTTTTATGCTAACAAATTTGTTCTCTGAAAAGTGTCCACAAAGCCAAGTCTCTGATTAACACCTTTGTAAGGATGGTTTTTCACCTATTACTAAATTAAACTTGCTTCATTGGAAAGGCAGCAAGATGCATCCTCATTTCAATGTCTACTGAAATAATACAAGTTGACACCAGGAAACATTAACGCCACTGCATCCTTGCTGCTTTCTCATGTGGAAGTCTGTTTAATGTGAAAACAAGGTGATATCTAATTAGCACACAGGTAAGGAATTAAGAAAATCTTTATTTAAGGGTGAAGATGTTTCTCACAAAATTGTTGACCCAATGCAACATTGAAATTCAAGCTGGAAAGATGATTTTAATATATCACTTGTACATTTTGTATTGCTCTTCTGGTGACAATGTAGTTTGTTTTTGTCAATTACCATTTTAATAATAGGGTAAAGAAAATGAAGTGGATTTTTGAAAGAAAACAATACTGTCAATATACTATTAAAACAAATTAAAATGGTAAAAGTTATTGTACTTTAAGTAAAAATAAAAGAGACAAAATATCAATCCCAGTTTTGGATTACTTTAATTAACAAAAAAAAAAAATGCATATAGCAGAGGATAGTTTCAATCTGCCTACCTCTGGGTTATGGGCCCAGCATGCTTCCATTGCAGTACTCTGCTGCACATGTAAGTTCAAGAGATCCTGAAGCACTCACTCATCATGGGAAAGTACCAATGTGTTTCTTCGTTGGTTGATGGAAGAAACATCTTACAAAAACTCTCCAGATTATTGACTTTTTAAAGTTTTTCTAGGAAACGTTTTAGATGAATGCTTATTAGCCTTTGTCAGTATGGACTTTTGCAAAGTGTCTCTGTGGCGCAATCAGTTAGTATGTACAGCTATTAACCAAAAGGTTGGTGGTTCAATCCCACCCAGGGACCTAATTGACCTTGTTATCAGATTTTGGTGATCTTTAAGTAGACAAGTCAAATTTCATATCCCCCTGTTATGGTGTAGGGTACCTGGCCTTCTCTGATGTAATAAGAGTTAGATTTGATTCAGTGATTTTATAAAAACATCTAGGAAGCACAATTTAGCAGTGGGTTGCAGAGAAAAAGAAATATGCTGGCAAAAAAATCAAATTGCGTGATTAAACAGCTCTTCATTTTCTGGCTTTATTTTTATGCTAACAAATTTGTTCTCTGAAAAGTGTCCACAAAGCCAAGTCTCTGATTAACACCTTTGTAGGGATGGTTTTTCACCTATTACTAAATTAAACTTGCTTCATTGGAAAGGCAGCAAGATGCATCCTCATTTCAATGTCTACTGAAATAATACAGGTTGACACCAGGAAACATTAACGCCACTGCATCCTTGCTGCTTTCTCATGTGGAAGTCTGTTTAATGTGAAAACAAGGTGATATCTAATTAGCACACAGGTAAGAAATTACGAAAATCTTTATTTAAGGGTGAAGATGTTTCTCACAAAATTGTTGCCCCAATGCATCATTGAAATTCAAGCTGGAAAGATGATTTTAATATATCACTTGTACATTTTGTATTGCTCTTCTGGTGACAATGTAGTTTTTTTTGTCAATTACCATTTTAATAATAGGGTAAAGAAAATTAAGTGGATTTTTGAAAGAAAACTATACTGTCAATATACTATTAAAACAAATTAAAATGGTAAAAGTTATTGTACTTTAAGTAAAAATAAAAGAGCAAAAATATCAATCCCAGTTTTGATTACTTAAATTTACAAAAAAAAATGCATATAGCAAAGGATAGTTTCAATCTGCCTACCTCTGGGTTATGGGTCCAGCATGCTTCCATTGCAGTACTCTGCTGCACATGTAAGTGCAAGAGATCCTGAAGCACTCACTCATCATGGGAAAGTACCAATGTGTTTATTCATTGGTTGATGGAAGAAACATCTTACAAAAACTCTCCAGATTATTGATTTTTTAATATTTTTCTAGGAAACGTTCTAGATGTATGCTTATTAGCCTTTGTCAGTATGTACTGTTTGCAAAGTGTCTCGGTGGCGCAATCGGTTAGTGTGTTTGGCTATTAACCAAAAGGTTGGTGGTTCAATCCCACCCAGGGACGTAATTGACCTTGTGATCAGATTTTGGTGATATTTAAGTAGACAAGTCAAAATTTCAAACCCCCTCTTATTGTGTAGGGTACCTGGCCTTCTCTGATGTAATCAGAGTTAGATTTGATTCAGTGATTTTATAAAAAAACAGCTAGGAAGCACAATTTAGCAGTGGGTTGCAGAGAAAAAAAATATGCTGGCAGAAAAATCCAATTGAGTGATTAAACAGCTCTTCATTTTCTGGAATTTATTTTTATGCTAACAAATTTGTTCTCTGAAAAGTGTCCACAAAGCCAAGTCTCTGATTAACACCTTTGTAAGGATGGTTTTTCACCTATTACTAAATTAAACTTGCTTCATTGGAAAGGCAGCAAGATGCATCCTCATTTCAATGTCTACTGAAATAATACAGGTTGACACCAGGAAACATTAAAGCCACTGCATCCTTGCTGCTTTCTCATGTGGAAGTCTGTTTAATGTGAAAACAAGGTGATATCTAATTAGCACACAGGTAAGAAATTACGAAAATCTTTATTTAAGGGTGAAGATGTTTCTCACAAAATTGTTGCCCCAATGCATCATTGAAATTCAAGCTGGAAAGATGATTTTAATATATCACTTGTACATTTTGTATTGCTCTTCTGGTGACAATGTAGTTTTTTTTGTCAATTACCATTTTAATAATAGGGTAAAGAAAATTAAGTGGATTTTTGAATGAAAACTATACTGTCAATATACTATTAAAACAAATTAAAATGGTAAAAGTTATTGTACTTTAAGTAAAAATAAAAGAGCAAAAATATCAATCCCAGTTTTGATTACTTAAATTAACAAAAAAAAATGCATATAGCAAAGGATAGTTTCAATCTGCCTACCTCTGGGTTATGGGTCCAGCATGCTTCCATTGCAGTACTCTGCTGCACATGTAAGTGCAAGAGATCCTGAAGCACTCACTCATCATGGGAAAGTACCAATGTGTTTATTCATTGGTTGATGGAAGAAACATCTTACAAAAACTCTCCAGATTATTGATTTTTTAATATTTTTCTAGGAAACGTTCTAGATGTATGCTTATTAGCCTTTGTCAGTATGTACTTTTTGCAAAGTGTCTCGGTGGCGCAATCGGTTAGTGTGTTTGGCTATTAACCAAAAGGTTGGTGGTTCAATCCCACCCAGGGACGTAATTGACCTTGTGATCAGATTTTGGTGATATTTAAGTAGACAAGTCAAAATTTCAAACCCCCTCTTATTGTGTAGGGTACCTGGCCTTCTCTGATGTAATCAGAGTTAGATTTGATTCAGTGATTTTATAAAAAAACAGCTAGGAAGCACAATTTAGCAGTGGGTTGCAGAGAAAAAGAAATATGCTGGCAGAAAAATCCAATTGAGTGATTAAACAGCTCTTCATTTTCTGGAATTTATTTTTATGCTAACAAATTTGTTCTCTGAAAAGTGTCCACAAAGCCAAGTCTCTGATTAACACCTTTGTAGGGATGGTTTTTCACCTATTACTAAATTAAACTTGCTTCATTGGAAAGGCAGCAAGATGTATCCTCATTTCAATGTCTACTGAAATAATACAGGTTGACACCAGGAAACATTAACGCCACTGCATCCTTGCTGCTTTCTCATGTGGAAGTCTGTTTAATGTGAAAACAAGGTGATATCTAATTAGCACACAGGTAAGGAATTAAGAAAATCTTTATTTAAGGGTGAAGATGTTTCTCACAAAATTGTTGACCCAATGCAACATTGAAATTCAAGCTGGAAAGATGATTTTAATATATCACTTGTACATTTTGTATTGCTCTTCTGGTGACAATGTAGTTTGTTTTTGTCAATTACCATTTTAATAATAGGGTAAAGAAAATGAAGTGGATTTTTGAAAAAAAAACAATACTGTCAATATACTATTAAAACAAATTAAAATGGTAAAAGTTATTGTACTTTAAGTAAAAATAAAAGAGACAAAATATCAATCCCAGTTTTGGATTACTTTAATTAACAAAAAAAAAATGCATATAGCAGAGGATAGTTTCAATCTGCCTACCTCTGGGTTATGGGCCCAGCATGCTTCCATTGCAGTACTCTGCTGCACATGTAAGTGCAAGAGATCCTGAAGCACTCACTCATCATGGGAAAGTACCAATGTGTTTCTTCGTTGGTTGATGGAAGAAACATCTTACAAAAACTCTCCAGATTATTAACTTTTGAAAGTTTTTCTAGGAAACGTTTTAGATGAATGCTTATTAGCCTTTGTCAGTATGTGCTTTTGCAAAGTGTCTCTGTGGCGCAATCAGTTAGTGTGTACGGCTATTAACCAAAAGGTTGGTGGTTCAATCCCACCCAGGGACCTAATTGACCTTGTTATCAGATTTTGGTGATCTTTAAGTAGACAAGTCAAAATTTCAAACCCCCTGTTATGGTGTAGGGTACCTGGCCTTCTCTGATGTAATCAGAGTTAGATTTGATTCAGTGATTTTATAAAAACAGCTAGGAAGCACAATTTAGCAGTGGGTTGCAGAGAAAAAAAATATGCTGGCAGAAAAATCCAATTGAGTGATTAAACAGCTCTTCATTTTCTGGCTTTATTTTTATGCTAACAAATTTGTTCTCTGAAAAGTGTCCACAAAGCCAAGTCTCTGATTAACACCTTTGTAAGGATGGTTTTTCACCTATTACTAAATTAAACTTGCTTCATTGGAAAGGCAGCAAGATGCATCCTCATTTCAATGTCTACTAAAATAATACAAGTTGACACCAGGAAACATTAACGCCACTGCATCCTTGCTGCTTTCTCATGTGGAAGTCTGTTTAATATGAAAACAAGGTGATATCTAATTAGCACACAGGTAAGGAATTAAGAAAATCTTTATTTAAGGGTGAAGATGTTTCTCACAAAATCGTTGCCCCAATGCATCATTGAAATTCAAGCTGGAAATGTGATTTTAATATATCACTTGTACATTTTGTATTGCTCTTCTGGTGACAATGTAGTTTGTTTTTGTCAATTACCATTTTAATAATAGGGTAAAGAAAATGAAGTGGATTTTTGAAAGAAAACAATACTGTCAATATACTATTAAAACAAATTAAAATGGTAAAAGTTATTGTACTTTAAGTAAAAATAAAAGAGACAAAATATCAATCCCAGTTTTGGATTACTTTAATTAACAAAAAAAAAATGCATATAGCAGAGGATAGTTTCAATCTGCCTACCTCTGGGTTATGGGCCCAGCATGCTTCCATTGCAGTACTCTGCTGCACATGTAAGTGCAAGAGATCCTGAAGCACTCACTCATCATGGGAAAGTACCAATGTGTTTCTTCGTTGGTTGATGGAAGAAACATCTTACAAAAACTCTCCAGATTATTGACTTTTTAAAGTTTTTCTAGGAAACGTTTTAGATGAATGCTTATTAGCCTTTGTCAGTATGGACTTTTGCAAAGTGTCTCTGTGGCGCAATCAGTTAGTATGTACGGCTATTAACCAAAAGGTTGGTGGTTCAATCCCACCCAGGGACCTAATTGACCTTGTTATCAGATTTTGGTGATCTTTAAGTAGACAAGTCAAAATTTCAAACCCCCTGTTATGGTGTAGGGTACCTGGCCTTCTCTGATGTAATCAGAGTTAGATTTGATTCAGTGATTTTATAAAAACAGCTAGGAAGCACAATTTAGCAGTGGGTTGCAGAGAAAAAAAATATGCTGGCAGAAAAATCCAATTGAGTGATTAAACAGCTCTTTATTTTCTGGCTTTATTTTTATGCTAACAAATTTGTTCTCTGAAAAGTGTCCACAAAGCCAAGTCTCTGATTAACACCTTTGTAAGGATGGTTTTTCACCTATTACTAAATAAAACTTGCTTCATTGGAAAGGCAGCAAGATGCATCCTCATTTCAATGTCTACTGAAATAATACAGGTTGACACCAGGAAACATTAACGCCACTGCATCCTTGCTGCTTTCTCATGTGGAAGTCTGTTTAATGTGAAAACAAGGTGATATCTAATTAGCACACAGGTAAGGAATTAAGAAAATCTTTATTTAAGGGTGAAGATGTTTCTCACAAAATCGTTGCCCCCATGCATCATTGAAATTCAAGCTGGAAAGATGATTTTAATATATCACTTGTACATTTTGTATTGCTCTTCTGGTGACAATGTAGTTTGTTTTTGTCAATTACCATTTTATTATAGGGTAAAGAAAATTAAGTGGATTTTTGAAAGAAAACAATACTGTCAATATACTATTAAAACAAATTAAAATGGTAAAAGTTATTGTACTTTAAGTAAAAATAAAAGAGCCAAAATATCAATCCCAGTTTTGGATTACTTTAATTAACAAACAAAAAAATGCATATAGCAGAGGATAGTTTCAATCTGCCTACCTCTGGGTTATGGGCCCAGCATGCTTCCATTGCAGTACTCTGCTGCACATGTAAGTGCAAGAGATCCTGAAGCACTCACTTATCATGGGAAAGTACCAATGTGTTTCTTCGTTGGTTGATGGAAGAAACATCTTACAAAAACTCTCCAGATTATTGACTTTTTAAAGTTTTTCTAGGAAACGTTTTAGATGAATGCTTATTAGCCTTTGTCAGTATGGACTTTTGCAAAGTGTCTCTGTGGCGCAATCGGTTAGTGTGTTTGGCTATTAACCAAAAGGTTGGTGGTTCAATCCCACCCAGGGACGTAATTAACCTTGTGATCAGATTTTGGTGATATTTAAGTAGACAAGTCAAAATTTCAAACCTCCTCTTATGGTGTAGGGTACATGGCCTTCTCTGATGTAATCAGAGTTAGATTTGATTCAGTGATTTTATAAAAAACAGCTAGGAAGCACAATTTAGCAGTGGGTTGCAGAGAAAAAAAATATGCTGGCAGAAAAATCCAATCGAGTGATTAAACAGCTCTTCATTTTCTGGCTTTATTTTTATGCTAACAAATTTGTTCTCTGAAAAGTGTCCACAAAGCCAAGTCTCTGATTAACACCTTTGTAAGGATGGTTTTTCACCTATTACTAAATTAAACTTGCTTCATTGGAAAGGCAGCAAGATGCATCCTCATTTCAATGTCTACTGAAATAATACAAGTTGACACCAGGAAACATTAATGCCACTGCATCCTTGCTGCTTTCTCATGTGGAAGTCTGTTTAATGTGAAAACAAGGTGATATCTAATTAGCACACAGGTAAGGAATTAAGAAAATCTTTATTTAAGGGTGAAGATGTTTCTCACAAAATTGTTGACCCAATGCAACATTGAAATTCAAGCTGGAAAGATGATTTTAATATATCACTTGTACATTTTGTATTGCTCTTCTGGTGACAATGTAGTTTGTTTTTGTCAATTACCATTTTAATAATAGGGTAAAGAAAATGAAGTGGATTTTTGAAAGAAAGCAATACTGTCAATATACTATTAAAACAAATTAAAATGGTAAAAGTTATTGTACTTTAAGTAAAAATAAAAGAGACAAAATATCAATCCCAGTTTTGGATTACTTTAATTAACAAAAAAAAAAATGCATATAGCAGAGGATAGTTTCAATCTGCCTACCTCTGGGTTATGGGCCCAGCATGCTTCCATTGCAGTACTCTGCTGCACATGTAAGTTCAAGAGATCCTGAAGCACTCACTCATCATGGGAAAGTACCAATGTGTTTCTTCGTTGGTTGATGGAAGAAACATCTTACAAAAACTCTCCAGATTATTGACTTTTTAAAGTTTTTCTAGGAAACGTTTTAGATGAATGCTTATTAGCCTTTGTCAGTATGGACTTTTGCAAAGTGTCTCTGTGGCGCAATCAGTTAGTATGTACAGCTATTAACCAAAAGGTTGGTGGTTCAATCCCACCCAGGGACCTAATTGACCTTGTTATCAGATTTTGGTGATCTTTAAGTAGACAAGTCAAATTTCATATCCCCCTGTTATGGTGTAGGGTACCTGGCCTTCTCTGATGTAATAAGAGTTAGATTTGATTCAGTGATTTTATAAAAACATCTAGGAAGCACAATTTAGCAGTGGGTTGCAGAGAAAAAGAAATATGCTGGCAAAAAAATCAAATTGCGTGATTAAACAGCTCTTCATTTTCTGGCTTTATTTTTATGCTAACAAATTTGTTCTCTGAAAAGTGTCCACAAAGCCAAGTCTCTGATTAACACCTTTGTAGGGATGGTTTTTCACCTATTACTAAATTAAACTTGCTTCATTGGAAAGGCAGCAAGATGCATCCTCATTTCAATGTCTACTGAAATAATACAGGTTGACACCAGGAAACATTAACGCCACTGCATCCTTGCTGCTTTCTCATGTGGAAGTCTGTTTAATGTGAAAACAAGGTGATATCTAATTAGCACACAGGTAAGAAATTACGAAAATCTTTATTTAAGGGTGAAGATGTTTCTCACAAAATTGTTGCCCCAATGCATCATTGAAATTCAAGCTGGAAAGATGATTTTAATATATCACTTGTACATTTTGTATTGCTCTTCTGGTGACAATGTAGTTTTTTTTGTCAATTACCATTTTAATAATAGGGTAAAGAAAATTAAGTGGATTTTTGAAAGAAAACTATACTGTCAATATACTATTAAAACAAATTAAAATGGTAAAAGTTATTGTACTTTAAGTAAAAATAAAAGAGCAAAAATATCAATCCCAGTTTTGATTACTTAAATTTACAAAAAAAAATGCATATAGCAAAGGATAGTTTCAATCTGCCTACCTCTGGGTTATGGGTCCAGCATGCTTCCATTGCAGTACTCTGCTGCACATGTAAGTGCAAGAGATCCTGAAGCACTCACTCATCATGGGAAAGTACCAATGTGTTTATTCATTGGTTGATGGAAGAAACATCTTACAAAAACTCTCCAGATTATTGATTTTTTAATATTTTTCTAGGAAACGTTCTAGATGTATGCTTATTAGCCTTTGTCAGTATGTACTGTTTGCAAAGTGTCTCGGTGGCGCAATCGGTTAGTGTGTTTGGCTATTAACCAAAAGGTTGGTGGTTCAATCCCACCCAGGGACGTAATTGACCTTGTGATCAGATTTTGGTGATATTTAAGTAGACAAGTCAAAATTTCAAACCCCCTCTTATTGTGTAGGGTACCTGGCCTTCTCTGATGTAATCAGAGTTAGATTTGATTCAGTGATTTTATAAAAAAACAGCTAGGAAGCACAATTTAGCAGTGGGTTGCAGAGAAAAAAAATATGCTGGCAGAAAAATCCAATTGAGTGATTAAACAGCTCTTCATTTTCTGGAATTTATTTTTATGCTAACAAATTTGTTCTCTGAAAAGTGTCCACAAAGCCAAGTCTCTGATTAACACCTTTGTAAGGATGGTTTTTCACCTATTACTAAATTAAACTTGCTTCATTGGAAAGGCAGCAAGATGCATCCTCATTTCAATGTCTACTGAAATAATACAGGTTGACACCAGGAAACATTAAAGCCACTGCATCCTTGCTGCTTTCTCATGTGGAAGTCTGTTTAATGTGAAAACAAGGTGATATCTAATTAGCACACAGGTAAGAAATTACGAAAATCTTTATTTAAGGGTGAAGATGTTTCTCACAAAATTGTTGCCCCAATGCATCATTGAAATTCAAGCTGGAAAGATGATTTTAATATATCACTTGTACATTTTGTATTGCTCTTCTGGTGACAATGTAGTTTTTTTTGTCAATTACCATTTTAATAATAGGGTAAAGAAAATTAAGTGGATTTTTGAATGAAAACTATACTGTCAATATACTATTAAAACAAATTAAAATGGTAAAAGTTATTGTACTTTAAGTAAAAATAAAAGAGCAAAAATATCAATCCCAGTTTTGATTACTTAAATTAACAAAAAAAAATGCATATAGCAAAGGATAGTTTCAATCTGCCTACCTCTGGGTTATGGGTCCAGCATGCTTCCATTGCAGTACTCTGCTGCACATGTAAGTGCAAGAGATCCTGAAGCACTCACTCATCATGGGAAAGTACCAATGTGTTTATTCATTGGTTGATGGAAGAAACATCTTACAAAAACTCTCCAGATTATTGATTTTTTAATATTTTTCTAGGAAACGTTCTAGATGTATGCTTATTAGCCTTTGTCAGTATGTACTTTTTGCAAAGTGTCTCGGTGGCGCAATCGGTTAGTGTGTTTGGCTATTAACCAAAAGGTTGGTGGTTCAATCCCACCCAGGGACGTAATTGACCTTGTGATCAGATTTTGGTGATATTTAAGTAGACAAGTCAAAATTTCAAACCCCCTCTTATTGTGTAGGGTACCTGGCCTTCTCTGATGTAATCAGAGTTAGATTTGATTCAGTGATTTTATAAAAAAACAGCTAGGAAGCACAATTTAGCAGTGGGTTGCAGAGAAAAAGAAATATGCTGGCAGAAAAATCCAATTGAGTGATTAAACAGCTCTTCATTTTCTGGAATTTATTTTTATGCTAACAAATTTGTTCTCTGAAAAGTGTCCACAAAGCCAAGTCTCTGATTAACACCTTTGTAGGGATGGTTTTTCACCTATTACTAAATTAAACTTGCTTCATTGGAAAGGCAGCAAGATGTATCCTCATTTCAATGTCTACTGAAATAATACAGGTTGACACCAGGAAACATTAACGCCACTGCATCCTTGCTGCTTTCTCATGTGGAAGTCTGTTTAATGTGAAAACAAGGTGATATCTAATTAGCACACAGGTAAGGAATTAAGAAAATCTTTATTTAAGGGTGAAGATGTTTCTCACAAAATTGTTGACCCAATGCAACATTGAAATTCAAGCTGGAAAGATGATTTTAATATATCACTTGTACATTTTGTATTGCTCTTCTGGTGACAATGTAGTTTGTTTTTGTCAATTACCATTTTAATAATAGGGTAAAGAAAATGAAGTGGATTTTTGAAAAAAAAACAATACTGTCAATATACTATTAAAACAAATTAAAATGGTAAAAGTTATTGTACTTTAAGTAAAAATAAAAGAGACAAAATATCAATCCCAGTTTTGGATTACTTTAATTAACAAAAAAAAAATGCATATAGCAGAGGATAGTTTCAATCTGCCTACCTCTGGGTTATGGGCCCAGCATGCTTCCATTGCAGTACTCTGCTGCACATGTAAGTGCAAGAGATCCTGAAGCACTCACTCATCATGGGAAAGTACCAATGTGTTTCTTCGTTGGTTGATGGAAGAAACATCTTACAAAAACTCTCCAGATTATTAACTTTTGAAAGTTTTTCTAGGAAACGTTTTAGATGAATGCTTATTAGCCTTTGTCAGTATGTGCTTTTGCAAAGTGTCTCTGTGGCGCAATCAGTTAGTGTGTACGGCTATTAACCAAAAGGTTGGTGGTTCAATCCCACCCAGGGACCTAATTGACCTTGTTATCAGATTTTGGTGATCTTTAAGTAGACAAGTCAAAATTTCAAACCCCCTGTTATGGTGTAGGGTACCTGGCCTTCTCTGATGTAATCAGAGTTAGATTTGATTCAGTGATTTTATAAAAACAGCTAGGAAGCACAATTTAGCAGTGGGTTGCAGAGAAAAAAAATATGCTGGCAGAAAAATCCAATTGAGTGATTAAACAGCTCTTCATTTTCTGGCTTTATTTTTATGCTAACAAATTTGTTCTCTGAAAAGTGTCCACAAAGCCAAGTCTCTGATTAACACCTTTGTAAGGATGGTTTTTCACCTATTACTAAATTAAACTTGCTTCATTGGAAAGGCAGCAAGATGCATCCTCATTTCAATGTCTACTAAAATAATACAAGTTGACACCAGGAAACATTAACGCCACTGCATCCTTGCTGCTTTCTCATGTGGAAGTCTGTTTAATATGAAAACAAGGTGATATCTAATTAGCACACAGGTAAGGAATTAAGAAAATCTTTATTTAAGGGTGAAGATGTTTCTCACAAAATCGTTGCCCCAATGCATCATTGAAATTCAAGCTGGAAATGTGATTTTAATATATCACTTGTACATTTTGTATTGCTCTTCTGGTGACAATGTAGTTTGTTTTTGTCAATTACCATTTTAATAATAGGGTAAAGAAAATGAAGTGGATTTTTGAAAGAAAACAATACTGTCAATATACTATTAAAACAAATTAAAATGGTAAAAGTTATTGTACTTTAAGTAAAAATAAAAGAGACAAAATATCAATCCCAGTTTTGGATTACTTTAATTAACAAAAAAAAAATGCATATAGCAGAGGATAGTTTCAATCTGCCTACCTCTGGGTTATGGGCCCAGCATGCTTCCATTGCAGTACTCTGCTGCACATGTAAGTGCAAGAGATCCTGAAGCACTCACTCATCATGGGAAAGTACCAATGTGTTTCTTCGTTGGTTGATGGAAGAAACATCTTACAAAAACTCTCCAGATTATTGACTTTTTAAAGTTTTTCTAGGAAACGTTTTAGATGAATGCTTATTAGCCTTTGTCAGTATGGACTTTTGCAAAGTGTCTCTGTGGCGCAATCAGTTAGTATGTACGGCTATTAACCAAAAGGTTGGTGGTTCAATCCCACCCAGGGACCTAATTGACCTTGTTATCAGATTTTGGTGATCTTTAAGTAGACAAGTCAAAATTTCAAACCCCCTGTTATGGTGTAGGGTACCTGGCCTTCTCTGATGTAATCAGAGTTAGATTTGATTCAGTGATTTTATAAAAACAGCTAGGAAGCACAATTTAGCAGTGGGTTGCAGAGAAAAAAAATATGCTGGCAGAAAAATCCAATTGAGTGATTAAACAGCTCTTTATTTTCTGGCTTTATTTTTATGCTAACAAATTTGTTCTCTGAAAAGTGTCCACAAAGCCAAGTCTCTGATTAACACCTTTGTAAGGATGGTTTTTCACCTATTACTAAATAAAACTTGCTTCATTGGAAAGGCAGCAAGATGCATCCTCATTTCAATGTCTACTGAAATAATACAGGTTGACACCAGGAAACATTAACGCCACTGCATCCTTGCTGCTTTCTCATGTGGAAGTCTGTTTAATGTGAAAACAAGGTGATATCTAATTAGCACACAGGTAAGGAATTAAGAAAATCTTTATTTAAGGGTGAAGATGTTTCTCACAAAATCGTTGCCCCCATGCATCATTGAAATTCAAGCTGGAAAGATGATTTTAATATATCACTTGTACATTTTGTATTGCTCTTCTGGTGACAATGTAGTTTGTTTTTGTCAATTACCATTTTATTATAGGGTAAAGAAAATTAAGTGGATTTTTGAAAGAAAACAATACTGTCAATATACTATTAAAACAAATTAAAATGGTAAAAGTTATTGTACTTTAAGTAAAAATAAAAGAGCCAAAATATCAATCCCAGTTTTGGATTACTTTAATTAACAAACAAAAAAATGCATATAGCAGAGGATAGTTTCAATCTGCCTACCTCTTGGTTATGGGCCCAGCATGCTTCCATTGCAGTACTCTGCTGCACATGTAAGTGCAAGAGATCCTGAAGCACTCACTTATCATGGGAAAGTACCAATGTGTTTCTTCGTTGGTTGATGGAAGAAACATCTTACAAAAACTCTCCAGATTATTGACTTTTTAAAGTTTTTCTAGGAAACGTTTTAGATGAATGCTTATTAGCCTTTGTCAGTATGGACTTTTGCAAAGTGTCTCTGTGGCGCAATCGGTTAGTGTGTTTGGCTATTAACCAAAAGGTTGGTGGTTCAATCCCACCCAGGGACGTAATTAACCTTGTGATCAGATTTTGGTGATATTTAAGTAGACAAGTCAAAATTTCAAACCTCCTCTTATGGTGTAGGGTACATGGCCTTCTCTGATGTAATCAGAGTTAGATTTGATTCAGTGATTTTATAAAAAACAGCTAGGAAGCACAATTTAGCAGTGGGTTGCAGAGAAAAAAAATATGCTGGCAGAAAAATCCAATCGAGTGATTAAACAGCTCTTCATTTTCTGGCTTTATTTTTATGCTAACAAATTTGTTCTCTGAAAAGTGTCCACAAAGCCAAGTCTCTGATTAACACCTTTGTAAGGATGGTTTTTCACCTATTACTAAATTAAACTTGCTTCATTGGAAAGGCAGCAAGATGCATCCTCATTTCAATGTCTACTGAAATAATACAAGTTGACACCAGGAAACATTAATGCCACTGCATCCTTGCTGCTTTCTCATGTGGAAGTCTGTTTAATGTGAAAACAAGGTGATATCTAATTAGCACACAGGTAAGGAATTAAGAAAATCTTTATTTAAGGGTGAAGATGTTTCTCACAAAATTGTTGACCCAATGCAACATTGAAATTCAAGCTGGAAAGATGATTTTAATATATCACTTGTACATTTTGTATTGCTCTTCTGGTGACAATGTAGTTTGTTTTTGTCAATTACCATTTTAATAATAGGGTAAAGAAAATGAAGTGGATTTTTGAAAGAAAGCAATACTGTCAATATACTATTAAAACAAATTAAAATGGTAAAAGTTATTGTACTTTAAGTAAAAATAAAAGAGACAAAATATCAATCCCAGTTTTGGATTACTTTAATTAACAAAAAAAAAAATGCATATAGCAGAGGATAGTTTCAATCTGCCTACCTCTGGGTTATGGGCCCAGCATGCTTCCATTGCAGTACTCTGCTGCACATGTAAGTTCAAGAGATCCTGAAGCACTCACTCATCATGGGAAAGTACCAATGTGTTTCTTCGTTGGTTGATGGAAGAAACATCTTACAAAAACTCTCCAGATTATTGACTTTTGAAAATTTTTCTAGGAAACGTTTTAGATGAATGCTTATTAGCCTTTGTCAGTATGGACTTTTGCAAAGTGTCTCTGTGGCGCAATCAGTTAGTATGTACGGCTATTAACCATAAGGTTGGTGGTTCAATCCCACCCAGGGACCTAATTGACCTTGTTATCAGATTTTTGTGATCTTTAAGTAGACAAGTCAAAATTTCAAACCCCCTGTTATGGTGTAGGGTACCTGGCCTTCTCTGATGTAATCAGAGTTAGATTTGATTCAGTGATTTTATAAAAACAGCTAGGAAGCACAATTTAGCAGTGGGTTGCAGAGAAAAAAAATATGCTGGCAGAAAAATCCAATTGAGTGATTAAACAGCTCTTTATTTTCTGGCTTTATTTTTATGCTAACAAATTTGTTCTCTGAAAAGTGTCCACAAAGCCAAGTCTCTGATTAACACCTTTGTAAGGATGGTTTTTCACCTATTACTAAATTAAACTTGCTTCATTGGAAAGGCAGCAAGATGCATCCTCATTTCAATGTCTACTGAATTAATACAGGTTGACACCAGGAAACATTAACGCCACTGCATCCTTGCTGCTTTCTCTTGTGTAAGTCTGTTTAATGTGAAAACAAGGTGATATCTAATTAGCACACAGGTAAGGAATTAAGAAAATCTTTATTTAAGGGTGAAGATGTTTCTCACAAAATCGTTGCCCCAATGCATCATTGAAATTCAAGCTGGAAAGATGATTTTAATATATCACTTGTACATTTTGTATTGCTCTTCTGGTGACAATGTAGTTTGTTTTTGTCAATTACCATTTTAATAATAGGGTAAAGAAAATTAAGTGGATTTTTGAAAGAAAACAATACTGTCAATATACTATTAAAACAAATTAAAATGGTAAAAGTTATTGTACTTTAAGTAAAAATAAAAGAGCCAAAATATCAATCCCAGTTTTGGATTACTTTAATTAACAAACAAAAAAATGCATATAGCAGAGGATAGTTTCAATCTGCCTACCTCTGGGTTATGGGCCCAGCATGCTTCCATTGCTGTACTCTGCTGCACATGTAAGTGCAAGAGATCCTGAAGCACTCACTCATCATGGGAAAGTACCAATGTGTTTCTTCGTTGGTTGATAGAAGAAACATCTTACAAAAACTCTCCAGATTATTGACTTTTTTAAGTTTTTCTAGGAAACGTTTCAGATGAATGCTTATTAGCATTTGTCAGTATGTACTTTTGCAAAGTGTCTCTGTGGCGCAATCAGTTAGTGTGTACGGCTATTAACCAAAAGGTTGGTGGTTCAATCCCACCCAGGGACGTAATTGACCTTGTTATCAGATTTTGGTGATCTTTAAGTAGACAAGTCAAATTTCATACCCCCTGTTATGGTGTAGGGTACCTGGCCTTCTCTGATGTAATCAGAGTTAGATTTGATTCAGTGATTTTATAAAAACATCTAGGAAGCACAATTTAGCAGTGGGTTGCAGAGAAAAAGAAATATGCTGGCAAAAAAATCAAATTGCGTGATTAAACAGCTCTTCATTTTCTGGCTTTATTTTTATGCTAACAAATTTGTTCTCTGAAAAGTGTCCACAAAGCCAAGTCTCTGATTAACACCTTTGTAGGGATGGTTTTTCACCTATTACTAAATTAAACTTGCTTCATTGGAAAGGCAGCAAGATGTATCCTCATTTCAATGTCTACTGAAATAATACAGGTTGACACCAGGAAACATTAACGCCACTGCATCCTTGCTGCTTTCTCATGTGGAAGTCTGTTTAATGTGAAAACAAGGTGATATCTAATTAGCACACAGGTAAGGAATTAAGAAAATCTTTATTTAAGGGTGAAGATGTTTCTCACAAAATTGTTGACCCAATGCATCATTGAAATTCAAGCTGGAAAGATGATTTTAATATATCACTTGTACATTTTGTATTGCTCTTCTGGTGACAATGTAGTTTGTTTTTGTCAATTACCATTTTAATAATAGGGTAAAGAAAATGAAGTGGATTTTTGAAAGAAAACAATACTGTCAATATACTATTAAAACAAATTAAAATGGTAAAAGTTATTGTACTTTAAGTAAAAATAAAAGAGCCAAAATATCAATCCCAGTTTTGGATTACTTTAATTAACAAACAAAAAAATGCATATAGCAGAGGATAGTTTCAATCTGCCTACCTCTGGGTTATGGGCCCAGCATGCTTCCATTGCAGTACTCTGCTGCACATGTAAGTTCAAGAGATCCTGAAGCACTCACTCATCATGGGAAAGTACCAATGTGTTTCTTCGTTGGTTGATGGAAGAAACATCTTACAAAAACTTTCCAGATTATTGACTTTTTAAAGTTTTTCTAGGAAACGTTTTAGATGAATGCTTATTAGCCTTTGTCAGTATGGACTTTTGCAAAGTGTCTCTGTGGCGCAATCAGTTAGTATGTACGGCTATTAACCAAAAGGTTGGTGGTTCAATCCCACCCAGGGACCTAATTGACCTTGTTATCAGATTTTGGTGATCTTTAAGTAGACAGTCAAAATTTCATACCCCCTTTTATGGTGTAGGGTACCTGGCCTTCTCTGATGTAATCAGAGTTAGATTTGATTCAGTGATTTTATAAAAACAGCTAGGAAGCACAATTTAGCAGTGGGTTGCAGAGAAAAAAAATATGCTGGCAGAAAAATCCAATTGAGTGATTAAACAGCTCTTTATTTTCTGGCTTTATTTTTATGCTAACAAATTTGTTCTCTGAAAAGTGTCCACAAAGCCAAGTCTCTGATTAACACCTTTGTAAGGATGGTTTTTCACCTATTACTAAATTAAACTTGCTTCATTGGAAAGGCAGCAAGATGCATCCTCATTTCAATGTCTACTGAAATAATACAGGTTGACACCAGGAAACATTAACGCCACTGCATCCTTGCTGCTTTCTCATGTGGAAGTCTGTTTAATGTGAAAACAAGGTGATATCTAATTAGCACACAGGTAAGGAATTAAGAAAATCTTTATTTAAGGGTGAAGATGTTTCTCACAAAATCGTTGCCCCAATGCATCATTGAAATTCAAGCTGGAAAGATGATTTTAATATATCACTTGTACATTTTGTATTGCTCTTCTGGTGACAATGTAGTTTGTTTTTGTCAATTACCATTTTAATAATAGGGTAAAGAAAATGAAGTGGATTTTTGAAAGAAAACAATACTGTCAATATACTATTAAAACAAATTAAAATGGTAAAAGTTATTGTACTTTAAGTAAAAATAAAAGAGACAAAATATCAATCCCAGTTTTGGATTACTTTAATTAACACAAAAAAAATGCATATAGCAGAGGATAGTTTCAATCTGCCTACCTCTGGGTTATGGGCCCAGCATCACTGTATGCAAATCCGTCTTCTGCAGACCTTCCCCCAGGAATGCTTGTACTAGTTGTTGCATTTGGTTTGTTGTTTGGGGGTGCTTCAGTATTAGGCAGCCTTCTGCCCTCCCATGTTCATTTGAAAATATGTGTTCTCCCTGCAGTTGTTGTCCCCAGATGAGAGTTCCCTTGTGCTGCCTCAGTTGAATCGCCTTTACTTGACAGAGATGTGCCTGAGCAGCGGCCCTCCCCAGCCCTATCCCAAATCATACTTATTTTGCATAGGAGATATCATGGTCATGAAGATTGTTCTCCCAGGGTGAGGTTCATTCATTGCATTCTGGGTATGATGACCCCTGTGATTTCCCCAAATATGGGAAACTCGACTGCATTATTTGTGGTAGTGGGGGACTGTGTTTGTGCTTTCCTCTGGTCAGCTCTGGTAAAAGTCAGATTTCTTTGTCTCAGATCTTCCTCTAGCCTTGTTCTTCTTTCGAGAGTTCCCTTGTGCTGCCTCAGTTGGATCTCCTTCACTTGACAGGGGGGTGCCCGAGCAGCGACCCTCCCCAGCTCTAGCCCAACTCCTACTTACCTGCCAGGTGAGATACTATGATCAGGAAGGTGCTTCTCCCAGGGCAAGGCTCACCCATTGCACTCTGGGTGTGCTGCCCCTTTGATTTCCCCAAATGTGGGACACTTGACTGCATAATTTGTGTTTCCCCTGGTCGGCTCTCATATAATTCAGATCTCTTTGTCTCAGGTCTCTCTTCAGCCTAGTTTGCTGTCTGTTTCCACTTCTCTTTTCTTGAGCCGCTCCCTTCTATGCCCTTGCACACTAGCCTGACTTCTCCCATCTGCTTACTTTGTGCCTTCCAACGCACAATGCGAACTACAGGTAGTGCTGCAGGGCCCACACCCTTTTACTTGCCTTACAGAGCAGCTCTGGAGCTGTTACAGTGCCCAGCTGCTGCAAGAAATCAGCTTGAATGCTTCAGGGGCTGGGGCATAGCCAACATGAGCCCCACACCGAAGGAGGGTGGAGGTGTTTAATGCGAACTAGGGGTCATCCAAGCGCCGCAAAAGGCCGCCATGCCCTGCATGCCCCTTTTCTCTTTTCATATGCAGACGAGGGTTGAAGCCAACTTTGACCCACTGCTTGGATGACATCACCATATGCAAATCCATCTGCTGCAGGCCTTCCCCCAGGAATGCTTGCACTAGTTGTTGCATTTGGTTTGTTGTTTGGGGGTGCTTCAGTATTAGGCAGCCTTCTGCCCTCCCATGTTCATCTGAAAATATGTGTTCTCCCTGCAGTTGTTGTCCCCAGATGAGAGTTCCCTTGTGCTGCCTCAGTTGAATCTCCTTTACTTGACAGAGATGTGCCTGAGCAGCGGCCCTCCCCAGCCCTATCCCAAATCATACTTATTTTGCATAGGAGATACCATGGTCATGAAGATTGTTCTCCCAGGGTGAGGTTCATTCATTGCATTCTGGGTATGCTGACCCCTGTGATTTCCCCAAATGTGGGAAACTCGACTGCATTATTTGTGGTAGTGGGGGACTGTGTTTGTGCTTTCCTCTGGTCAGCTCTGGTAAAAGTCAGATTTCTTTGTCTCAGATCTTCCTCTAGCCTTGTTCTTCTTTCGAGAGTTCCCTTGTGCTGCCTCAGTTGGATCTCCTTCACTTGACAGGGGGGTGCCCGAGCAGCGACCCTCCCCAGCTCTAGCCCAACTCCTACTTACCTGCCAGGTGAGATACTATGATCATGAAGGTGCTTCTCCCAGGGCAAGGCTCATCCATTGCACTCTGGGTGTGCTGCTCCTGTGATTTCCCCAAATGTGGGAAACTTGACTGCATAATTTGTGTTTCCACTGGTCGGCTTTCATATAATTCAGATCTCTTTGTCTCAGGTCTCTCTCCAGCCTAGTTTGCTGTCTGTTTCCACTTCTTTTTTTTTGAGCCCCTCCCTTCTATACCCTTGTGCACTATCCTGACTTCTACTCCTGTCTGCTTACTTTGTGCCTTCCAATGCACAATGCAAACTACAGGTAGTGCTGCAGGGCCCACAACCTTTTACTTGCCTTACAGAGCAGCTCTGGAGCTGTTACAGTGCCAAGCTGCTGCAAGAAATCAGCTTGAATGCTGGGGCATTGCCAATATGAGCCCCACACCGAAGGATGGTGGGGGTGTTTAATGCGAACTAAGGGTCATCCAAGCGCCGCAAAAGGCCGCCATGCCCTGCATACCCCTTTTCTCTTTTCATATGCAGATGAGGGTTCCAGCCAACTTTGGCCCACTGCTTGGATGACATCACTGTATGCAAATCCGTCTTCTGCAGACCTTCCCCCAGGAATGCTTGTACTAGTTGTTGCATTTGGTTTGTTGTTTGGGGGTGCTTCAGTATTAGGCAGCCTTCTGCCCTCCCATGTTCATTTGAAAATATGTGTTCTCCCTGCAGTTGTTGTCCCCAGATGAGAGTTCCCTTGTGCTGCCTCAGTTGAATCTCCTTTACTTGACAGAGATATGCCTGAGCAGCGGCCCTCCCCAGCCCTATCCCAAATCATACTTATTTTGCATAGGAGATACCATGGTCATGAAGATTGTTCTCCCAGGGTGAGGTTCATTCATTGCATTCTGGGTATGCTGACCCCTGTGATTTCCCCAAATGTGGGAAACTCGACTGCATTATTTGTGGTAGTGGGGGACTGTGTTTGTGCTTTCCTCTGGTCAGCTCTGGTAAAAGTCAGATTTCTTTGTCTCAGATCTTCCTCTAGCCTTGTTCTTCTTTCGAGAGTTCCCTTGTGCTGCCTCAGTTGGATCTCCTTCACTTGACAGGGGGGTGCCCGAGCAGCGACCCTCCCCAGCTCTAGCCCAACTCCTACTTACCTGCCAGGTGAGATACTATGATCAGGAAGGTGCTTCTCCCAGGGCAAGGCTCACCCATTGCACTCTGGGTGTGCTGCTCCTGCGATTTCCCCAAATGTGGGACACTTGACTGCATAATTTGTGTTTCCTCTGGTCGGCTCTCGTATAATTCAGATCTCTTTGTCTCAGGTCTCTCTCCAGCCTAGTTTGCTGTCTGTTTCCACTTCTCTTTTCTTGAGCCGCTCCCTTCTATGCCCTTGCGCACTATCCTGACTTCTCCCGTCTGCTTACTTTGTGCCTTCCAACGCACAATGCGAACTACAGGTAGTGCTGCAGGGCCCACACCCTTTTAGTTGCCTTACAGAGCAGCTCTGGAGCTGTTACAGTGCCCAGCTGCTGCAAGAAATCAGCTGGAATGCTTCAGGGGCTGGGGCATTGCCAACATGAGCCCCACACCGAAGGAGGGTGGGGGTGTTTAATGCGAACTGAGGGTCATCCAAGCGCCGCAAAAGGCCGCCATGCCCTGCATACCCCTTTTCTCTTTTCATATGCAGATGAGGGTTCCAGCCAACTTTGGCCCACTGCTTGGATGACATCACTGTATGCAAATCCGTCTTCTGCAGACCTTCCCCCAGGAATGCTTGTACTAGTTGTTGCATTTGGTTTGTTGTTTGGGGGTGCTTCAGTATTAGGCAGCCTTCTGCCCTCCCATGTTCATTTGAAAATATGTGTTCTCCCTGCAGTTGTTGTCCCCAGATGAGAGTTCCCTTGTGCTGCCTCAGATGAATCTCCTTTACTTGACAGATATATGCCTGAGCAGCGGCCCTCCCCAGCCCTATCCCAAATCATACTTATTTTGCATAGGAGATACCATGGTCATGAAGATTGTTCTCCCAGGGTGAGGTTCATTCATTGCATTCTGGGTATGCTGACCCCTGTGATTTCCCCAAATGTGGGAAACTCAACTGCATTATTTGTGGTAGTGGGGGACTGTGTTTGTGCTTTCCTCTGCTCAGCTCTGGTAAAAGTCAGATTTCTTTGTCTCAGATCTTCCTCTAGCCTTGTTCTTCTTTCGAGAGTTCCCTTGTGCTGCCTCAGTTGGATCTCCTTCACTTGACAGGGGGGTGCCCTAGCAGCGACCCTCCCCAGCTCTAGCCCAACTCCTACTTACCTGCCTGGTGAGATATTATGATCAGGAAGGTGCTTCTCCCAGGGCAAGGCTCACCCATTGCACTCTGGGTGTGCTGCTCCTGCGATTTCCCCAAATGTGGGGCACTTGACTGCATAATTTGTGTTTCCTCTGGTCGGCTCTCGTATAATTCAGATCTCTTTGTCTCAGGTCTCTCTCCAGCCTAGTTTGCTGTCTGTTTCCACTTCTCTTTTCTTGAGCCGCTCCCTTCTATGCCCTTGCGCACTATCCTGACTTCTCCCGTCTGCTTACTTTGTGCCTTCCAACGCACAATGCGAACTACAGGTAGTGCTGCAGGGCCCACACCCTTTTACTTGCCTTACAGAGCAGCTCTGGAGCTGTTACAGTGCCCAGCTGCTGCAAGAAATCAGCTTGAATGCTTCAGGTGCTGGGGCATAGCCAACATGAGCCCCACACCGAAGGAGGGTGGAGGTGTTTAATGCGAATTAGGGGTCATGCAAGCGCCGCAAAAGGCCGCCATGCCCTGCACATCCCTTTTTTCTTTTCATATGCAGACGAGGGTTGAAGCCAACTTTGACCCACTGCTTGGATGACATCACCATATGCAAATCCATCTGCTGCAGGCCTTCCCCCAGGAATGCTTGCACTAGTTGTTGCATTTGGTTTGTTGTTTTTTGGGTGCTTCAGTATTAGGCAGCCTTCTGCCCTCCCATGTTCATCTGAAAATATGTGTTCTCCCTGCAGTTGTTGTCCCCAGATGAGAGTTCCCTTGTGCTGCCTCAGTTGAATCGCCTTTACTTGACAGAGATGTGCCTGAGCAGCGGCCCTCCCCAGCCCTATACCAAATCATACTTATTTTGCATAGGAGATATCATGGTCATGAAGATTGTTCTCCCAGGGTGAGGTTCATTCATTGCATTCTGGGTATGATGACCCCTGTGATTTCCCCAAATGTGGGAAACTCGACTGCATTATTTGTGGTAGTGGGGGACTGTGTTTGTGCTTTCCTCTGGTCAGCTCTGGTAAAAGTCAGATTTCTTTGTCTCAGATCTTCCTCTAGCCTTGTTCTTCTTTCGAGAGTTCCCTTGTGCTGCCTCAGTTGGATCTCCTTCACTTGACAGGGGGGTGCCCGAGCAGCGACCCTCCCCAGCTCTAGCCCAACTCCTACTTACCTGCCAGGTGAGATACTATGATGATGTAGGTGCTTCTCCCAGGGCAAGGCTCACCCATTGCACTCTGGGTGTGCTGCCCCTTTGATTTCCCCAAATGTGGGAAACTTGACTGCATAATTTGTGTTTCCCCTGGTCGGCTCTCATATAATTCAGATCTCTTTGTCTCAGGTCTCTCTTCAGCCTAGTTTGCTGTCTGTTTCCACTTCTCTTTTCTTGAGCCGCTCCCTTCTATGCCCTTGCGCACTATCCTGACCTCTCCCGTCTGCTTACTTTGTGCCTTCCAACGCACAATGCATACTACAGGTAGTGCTGCAGGGCCCACACCCTTTTACATGCTTTACAGAACAGCTCTGGAGCTGTTACAGTGCCCAGCTGCTGCAAGAAATCATCTTGAATGCTTCAGGGGCTGGGGCAAAGCCAACATGAGCCCCACACCGAAGGAGGGTGGAGGTGTTTAATGCGAACTAGGGGTCATCCAAGCGCCGCAAAAGGCCGCCATGCCCTGCACGCCCCTTTTCTCTTTTCATATGCAGATGAGGGTTGAAGCCAACTTTGACCCACTGCTTGGATGACATCACCATATGCAAATCCATCTGCTGCAGGCCTTCCCCCAGGAATGCTTGTACTAGTAGTTGCATTTGGTTTGTTGTTTGGGGGTGCTTCAGTATTAGGCAGCCTTCTGCCCTCCCATGTTCATCTGAAAATATGTGTTCTCCCTGCAGTTGTTGTCCCCAGATGAGAGTTCCCTTGTGCTGCCTCAGTTGAATCTCCTTTACTTGACAGAGATGTGCCTGAGCAGCGGCCCTCCCCAGCCCTATCCCAAATCATACTTATTTTGCATAGGAGATACCATGGTCATGAAGATTGTTCTCCCAGGGTGAGGTTCATTCATTGCATTCTGAGTATGCTGACCCCTGTGATTTCCCCAAATGTGGGAAACTCGACTGCATTATTTGTGGTAGTGGGGGACTGTGTTTGGGCTTTCCTCTGCTCAGCTCTGGTAAAAGTCAGATTTCTTTGTCTCAGATCTTCCTCTAGCCTTGTTCTTCTTTCGAGAGTTCCCTTGTGCTGCCTCAGTTGGATCTCCTTCACTTGACAGGGGGGTGCCCGAGCAGCGACCCACCCCAGCTCTAGCCCAACTCCTACTTACCTGCCAGGTGAGATACTATGATCAGGAAGGTGCTTCTCCCAGGGCAAGGCTCACCCATTGCACTCTGGGTGTGCTGCTCCTGTGATTTCCCCAAATGTGGGAAACTTGACTGCATAATTTGTGTTTCCTCTGGTCGGCTCTCGTATAATTCAGATCTCTTTGTCTCAGGTCTTTCTCCAGCCTAGTTTGCTGTCTGTTTCCACTTCTCTTTTCTTGAGCCGCTCCCTTCTATGCCCTTGCGCACTATCCTGACCTCTCCCGTCTGCTTACTTTGTGCCTTCCAACGCACAATGCATACTACAGGTAGTGCTGCAGGGCCCACACCCTTTTACATGCTTTACAGAACAGCTCTGGAGCTGTTACAGTGCCCAGCTACTGCAAGAAATCATCTTGAATGCTTCAGGGGCTGGGGCAAAGCCAACATGAGCCCCACACCGAAGGAGGGTGGAGATGTTTAATGCGAATTAAGGGTCATCCAAGCGCCACAAAAGGACGCCATGCCCTGCACATCCCTTTTTTGTTTTCATATGCAGACGAGGGTTGAAGCCAACTTTGACCCACTGCTTGGATGACATCACCATATGCAAATCCATCTGCTGCAGGCCTTCCCCCAGGAATGCTTACACTAGTTGTTGCATTTGGTTTGTTGTTTGGGGGTGCTTCAGTATTAGGCAGCCTTCTGCCCTCCCATGTTCATCTGAAAATATGTGTTCTCCCTGCAGTTGTTGTCCCCAGATGAGAGTTCCCTTGTGCTTCCTCAGTTGAATCTCCTTTACTTGACAGAGCTGTGCCTGAGCAGCGGCCCTCCCCAGCCCTATCCCAAATCATACTTATTTTGCATAGGAGATACCATGGTCATGAAGATTGTTCTCCCAGGGTGAGGTTCATTCATTGCATTCTGGGTATGCTGACCCCTGTGATTTCCCCAAATGTGGGAAACTCGACTGCATTATTTGTGGTAGTGGGGGACTGTGTTTGTGCTTTCTTCTGGTCAACTCTGGTAAAAGTCAGATTTCTTTGTCTCAGATCTTCCTCTAGCCTTGTTCTTCTTTCGAGAGTTCCCTTGTGCTGCCTCAGTTGGATCTCCTTCACTTGACAGGGGGGTGCCCGAGCAGCGACCCTCCCCAGCTCTAGCCCAACTCCTACTTACCTGCCAGGTGAGATACTATGATCAGGAAGGTGCTTCTCCCAGGGCAAGGCTCACCCATTGCACTCTGGGTGTGCTGCTCCTGCGATTTCCCCAAATGTGGGACACTTGACTGCATAATTTGTGTTTCCTCTGGTCGGCTCTCGTATAATTCAGATCTCTTTGTCTCAGGTCTCTCTCCAGCCTAGTTTGCTGTCTGTTTCCACTTCTCTTTTCTTGAGCCGCTCCCTTCTATGCCCTTGCGCACTATCCTGACTTCTCCCGTCTGCTTACTTTGTGCCTTCCAACGCACAATGCGAACTACAGGTAGTGCTGCAGGGCCCACACCCTTTTAGTTGCCTTACAGAGCAGCTCTGGAGCTGTTACAGTGCCCAGCTGCTGCAAGAAATCAGCTTGAATGCTTCAGGTGCTGGGGCATAGCCAACATGAGCCCCACACCTAAGGAGGGTGGAGGTGTTTAATGCGAATTAGGGGTCATGCAAGCGCCGAAAAAGGCCGCCATGCCCTGCACATCCCTTTTTTCTTTTCATATGCAGACGAGGGTTGAAGCCAACTTTGACCCACTGCTTGGATGACATCACCATATGCAAATCCATCTGCTGCAGGCCTTCCCCCAGGAATGCTTGCACTAGTTGTTGCATTTGGTTTGTTGTTTGGGGGTGCTTCAGTATTAGGC
This sequence comes from Pseudophryne corroboree, assembly GCF_028390025.1. Taxonomy (NCBI): domain Eukaryota; kingdom Metazoa; phylum Chordata; class Amphibia; order Anura; family Myobatrachidae; genus Pseudophryne; species Pseudophryne corroboree. Next base: position 29,126 of record NW_026970488.1, on the reverse strand, counting down.
AGCCTTCTGCCCTCCCATGTTCATCTGAAAATATGTGTTCTCCCTGCAGTTGTTGTCCCCAGATGAGAGTTCCCTTGTGCTGCCTCAGTTGAATCTCCTTTACTTGACAGAGATGTGCCTGAGCAGCGGCCCTCCCCAGCCCTATCCCAAATCATACTTATTTTGCATAGGAGATACCATGGTCATGAAGATTGTTCTCCCAGGGTGAGGTTCATTCATTGCATTCTGGGTATGATGACCCCTGTGATTTCCCCAAATGTGGGAAACTCGACTGCATTATTTGTGGTAGTGGGGGACTGTGTTTGTGCTTTCTTCTGGTCAACTCTGGTAAAAATCAGATTTCTTTGTCTCAGATCTTCCTCTAGCCTTGTTCCTCTTTCGAGAGTTCCCTTGTGCTGCCTCAGTTGGATCTCCTTCACTTGACAGGGGGGTACCCGAGCAGCGACCCTCCTCAGCTCTAGCCCAACTCCTACTTACCTGCCAGGTGAGATACTATGATCATGTAGGTGCTTCTCCCAGGGCAAGGCTCACCCATTGCACTCTGGGTGTGCTGCCCCTGTGATTTCCCCAAATGTGGGAAACTTGACTGCATAATTTGTGTTTCCCCTGGTCGTCTCTCGTATAATTCAGATCTCTTTGTCTCAGGTCTCTCTCCAGCCTAGTTTGCTGTCTGTTTCCACTTCTCTTTTCTTGAGCCGCTCCCTTCTATGCCCTTGCGCACTATCCTGACTTCTCCCGTCTGCTTACTTTGTGCCTTCCAACACACAATGCAAACTACAGGTAGTGCTGCAGGGCCCACACCCTTTTACTTGCCTCACAGAGCAGCTCTGGAGCTGTTACAGTACCCAGCTGCTGCAAGAAATCAGCTTGAATGCTTCAGGGGCTGGGGCATTGCCAACATGAGCCCCACACCGAAGGAGGGTGGAGGTGTTTAATGCGAACTAAGGGTCACCCAAGCGCCGCAAAAGGCCGCCATGCCCTGCACGCCCCTTTTCTCTTTTCATATGCAGACGAGGGTTGAAGCCAACTTTGACCCACTGCTTGGATGGCATTACCATATGCAAATCAATCTGCTGCAGGCCTTCCCCCAGGAATGCTTGCACTAGTTGTTGCATTTGGTTTGTTGTTTGGGGGTGCTTCGGTATTAGGCAGCCTTCTGCCCTCCCATGTTCATCTGAAAATATGTGTTCTCCCTGCAGTTGTTGTCCCCAGATGAGAGTTCCCTTGTGCTGCCTCAGTTGAATCTCCTTTACTTGACAGAGATGTGCCTGAGCAGCGGCCCTCCCCAGCCCTATCCCAAATCATACTTATTTTGCATAGGAGATACCATGGTCATGAAGATTGTTCTCCCAGGGTGAGGTTCATTCATTGCATTCTGGGTATGCTGACCCCTGTGATTTCCCCAAATGTGGGAAACTCGACTGCATTATTTGTGGTAGTGGGGGACTGTGTTTGTGCTTTCCTCTGCTCAGCTCTGGTAAAAGTCAGATTTCTTTGTCTCAGATCTTCCTCTAGCCTTGTTCTTCTTTCGAGAGTTCCCTTGTGCTGCCTCAGTTGGATCTCCTTCACTTGACAGGGGGGTGCCCGAGCAGCGACCCTCCCCAGCTCTAGCCCAACTCCTACTTACCTGCCAGGTGAGATACTATGATCAGGAAGGTGCTTCTCCCAGGGCAAGGCTCACCCATTGCACTCTGGGTGTGCTGCTACTGCGATTTCCCCAAATGTGGGAAACTTGACTGCATAATTTGTGTTTCCTCTGGTCGGCTCTCGTATAATTCAGATCTCTTTGTCTCAGGTCTTTCTCCAGCCTAGTTTGCTGTCTGTTTCCACTTCTCTTTTCTTGAGCCGCTCCCTTCTATGCCCTTGCGCACTATCCTGACCTCTCCCGTCTGCTTACTTTGTGCCTTCCAACGCACAATGCATACTACAGGTAGTGCTGCAGGGCCCACACCCTTTTACATGCTTTAAAGAACAGCTCTGGAGCTGTTACAGTGCCCAGCTGCTGCAAGAAATCATCTTGAATGCTTCAGGGGCTGGGGCATAGCCAACATGAGCCCCACACCGAAGGAGGGTGGAGATGTTTAATGCGAATTAAGGGTCATCCAAGCGCCACAAAAGGACGCCATGCCCTGCACATCCCTTTTTTCTTTTCATATGCAGACGAGGGTTGAAGCCAACTTTGACCCATTGCTTGGATGACATCACCATATGCAAATCCATCTGCTGCAGGCCTTCCCCCAGGAATGCTTACACTAGTTGTTGCATTTGGTTTGTTGTTTGGGGGTGCTTCAGTATTAGGCAGCCTTCTGCCCTCCCATGTTCATCTGAAAATATGTGTTCTCCCTGCAGTTGTTGTCCCCAGATGAGAGTTCCCTTGTGCTGCCTCAGTTGAATCTCCTTTACTTGACAGAGATGTGCCTGAGCAGCGGCCCTCCCCAGCCCTATCCCAAATCATACTTATTTTGCATAGGAGATACCATGGTCATGAAGATTGTTCTCCCAGGGTGAGGTTCATTCATTGCATTCTGGGTATGCTGACCCCTGTGATTTCCCCAAATGTGGGAAACTCGACTGCATTATTTGTGGTAGTGGGGGACTGTGTTTGTGCTTTCTTCTGGTCAACTCTGGTAAAAGTCAGATTTCTTTGTCTCAGATCTTCCTCTAGCCTTGTTCTTCTTTCGAGAGTTCCCTTGTGCTGCCTCAGTTGGATCTCCTTCACTTGACAGGGGGGTGCCCGAGCAGCGACCCTCCCCAGCTCTAGCCCAACTCCTACTTATCTGCCAGGTGAGATACTATGATCAGGAAGGTGCTTCTCCCAGGGCAAGGCTCACCCATTGCACTCTGGGTGTGCTGCTCCTGCGATTTCCCCAAATGTGGGACACTTGACTGCATAATTTGTGTTTCCTCTGGTCGGCTCTCGTATAATTCAGATCTCTTTGTCTCAGGTCTCTCTCCAGCCTAGTTTGCTGTCTGTTTCCACTTCTCTTTTCTTGAGCCGCTCCCTTCTATGCCCTTGCGCACTATCCTGACTTCTCCTGTCTGCTTACTTTGTGCCTTCCAACGCACAATGCGAACTACAGGTAGTGCTGCAGGGCCCACACCCTTTTAGTTGCCTTACAGAGCAGCTCTGGAGCTGTTACAGTGCCCAGCTGCTGCAAGAAATCAGCTTGAATGCTTCAGGTGCTGGGGCATAGCCAACATGAGCCCCACACCTAAGGAGGGTGGAGGTGTTTAATGCGAATTAGGGGTCATGCAAGCGCCGCAAAAGGCCGCCATGCCCTGCACATCCCTTTTTTCTTTTCATATGCAGACGAGGGTTGAAGCCAACTTTGACCCACTGCTTGGATGACATCACCATATGCAAATCCATCTGCTGCAGGCCTTCCCCCAGGAATGCTTGCACTAGTTGTTGCATTTGGTTTGTTGTTTGGGGGTGCTTCAGTATTAGGCAGCCTTCTGCCCTCCCATGTTCATCTGAAAATATGTGTTCTCCCTGCAGTTGTTGTCCCCAGATGAGAGTTCCCTTGTGCTGCCTCAGTTGAATCGCCTTTACTTGACAGAGATGTGCCTGAGCAGCGGCCCTCCCCAGCCCTATCCCAAATCATACTTATTTTGCATAGGAGATATCATGGTCATGAAGATTGTTCTCCCAGGGTGAGGTTCATTCATTGCATTCTGGGTATGATGACCCCTGTGATTTCCCCAAATGTGGGAAACTCGACTGCATTATTTGTGGTAGAGGGGGACTGTGTTTGTGCTTTCCTCTGGTCAGCTCTGGTAAAAGTCAGATTTCTTTGTCTCAGATCTTCCTCTAGCCTTGTTCTTCTTTCGAGAGTTCCCTTGTGCTGCCTCAGTTGGATCTCCTTCACTTGACAGGGGGGTGCCCGAGCAGCGACCCTCCCCAGCTCTAGCCCAACTCCTACTTACCTGCCAGGTGAGATACTATGATCAGGAAGGTGCTTCTCCCAGGGCAAGGCTCACCCATTGCACTCTGGGTGTGCTGCTCCTGCGATTTCCCCAAATGTGGGACACTTGACTGCATAATTTGTGTTTCCTCTGGTCGGCTCTCGTATAATTCAGATCTCTTTGTCTCAGGTCTCTCTCCAGCCTAGTTTGCTGTCTGTTTCCACTTCTCTTTTCTTGAGCCGCTCCCTTCTATGCCCTTGCGCACTATCCTGACTTCTCCCGTCTGCTTACTTTGTGCCTTCCAACGCACAATGCGAACTACAGGTAGTGCTGCAGGGCCCACACCCTTTTACTTGCCTTACAGAGCAGCTCTGGAGCTGTTACAGTGCCCAGCTGCTGCAAGAAATCAGCTTGAATGCTTCAGGTGCTGGGGCATAGCCAACATGAGCCCCACACCTAAGGAGGGTGGAGGTGTTTAATGCGAATTAGGGGTCATGCAAGCGCCGCAAAAGGCCGCCATGCCCTGCACATCCCTTTTTTCTTTTCATATGCAGACGAGGGTTGAAGCCAACTTTGACCCACTGCTTGGATGACATCACCATATGCAAATCCATCTGCTGCAGGCCTTCCCCCAGGAATGCTTGCACTAGTTGTTGCATTTGGTTTGTTGTTTGGGGGTGCTTCAGTATTAGGCAGCCTTCTGCCCTCCCATGTTCATCTGAAAATATGTGTTCTCCCTGCAGTTGTTGTCCCCAGATGAGAGTTCCCTTGTGCTGCCTCAGTTGAATCTCCTTTACTTGACAGAGATGTGCCTGAGCAGCGGCCCTCCCCAGCCCTATCCCAAATCATACTTATTTTGCATAGGAGATACCATGGTCATGAAGATTGTTCTCCCAGGGTGAGGTTCATTCATTGCATTCTGGGTATGCTGACCCCTGTGATTTCCCCAAATGTGGGAAACTCGACTGCATTATTTGTGGTAGTGGGGGACTGTGTTTGTGCTTTCCTCTGGTCAGCTCTGGTAAAAGCCAGATTTCTGTGTCTCAGATCTTCCTCTAGCCTTGTTCTTCTTTCGAGAGTTCTCTTGTGCTGCCTCAGTTGGATCTCCTTCACTTGACAGGGGGGTGCCCGAGCAGCGACCCTCCTCAGCTCTTGCCCAACTCCTACTTACCTGCCAGGTGAGATACTATGATCATGAAGGTGCTTCTCCCAGGGCAAGGCTCACCCATTGCACTCTGTGTGTGCTGCTCCAGCTATTTCCCCAAATGTGGGAAACTCGACTGCATAATTTGTGTTTCCCCTGGTCGGCTCTCGTATAATTCAGATCTCTTTGTCTCAGGTCTCTCTCCAGCCTAGTTTGCTGTCAGTTTCCACTTCTCTTTTCTTGAGCCGCTCCCTTCTATGCCCTTGCGCACTATCCTGACTTCTCCCGTCTGCTTACTTTGTGCCTTCCAACGCACAATGCGAACTACAGGTAGTGCTGCAGGGCCCACACCCTTTTAGTTGCCTTACAGAGCAGCTCTGGAGCTGTTACAGTGCCCAGCTGCTGCAAGAAATCAGCATGAATGTTCTTCGTTGATTGATGGAAGAAACATCTTACAAAAACTCTCCAGATTATTGACTTTTTAAAGTTTTTCTAGGAAACGTTCTAGATGAATGCTTATTAGCGTTTGTCAGAATGTAAGTTTGCAAAGTGTCTCTGTGGCGCAATCAGTTAGCGTGTTCGGTTATTATCTAAAAGGTTGGTGGTTCAATCCCACCCAGGGACGTAATTTACCTTGTGATCAGATTTTGGTGATCTTAAAGTAGACAAGTCAAAATTTCAAACCCCCTGTTATGGTGTGGGTACCTGGCCTTCCCTGATGTAATCAGAGTTAGATTTGATTCAGTGATTTTATAAAAACAGCTAGGAAGCACAATTTAGCAGTAGGTTGCAGAGAAAAAAAAAATATGCTGGCAGAAAAATCCAATTGAGTGAATAAACAGCTCTTCATTTTCTGGCTTTATTTTTATGCTAACAAATTTGTTCTCTGAAAAGTGTCCACAAAGCCAAGTCTCTGATTAACACCTTTGTAAGGATGGTTTTTCACCTATTACTAAATTAAACTTGCTTCATTGGAAAGGCAGCAAGATGCATCCTCATTTCAATGTCTACTGAAATAATACAGGTTGACACCAGGAAACATTAACGGCACTGCATCCTTGCTGCTTTCTCATGTGGAAGTCTGTTTAATGTGAAAACAAGGTGATATCTAATTAGCACACAGGTAAGCAATTAAGAAAATCTTTATTTAAGGGTGAAGATGTTTCTCACAAAATCGTTGCCCCAATGCATCATTGAAATTCAACCTGGAAAGATGATTTTAATATATCACTTGTACATTTTGTATTGCTCTTCTGGTGACAATGTAGTTTGTTTTTGTCAATTACCATTTTAATAATAGGGTAAAGAAAATTAAGTGGATTTTTGAAAGAAAACAATACTGTCAATATACTATTAAAACAAATTAAAATGGTAAAAGTTATTGTACTTTAAGTAAAAATAAAAGAGCAAAAATATCCATCCCAGTTTTGGATTACTTTAATTAACAAAAAAAATGCATATAGCAAAGGATAGTTTCAATCTGCCTACCTCTGGGTTATGGGCCCAGCATGCTTCCATTGCAGTACTCTGCTGCACATGTAAGTGCAAGAGATCCTGAAGCACTCACTCATCATGGGAAAGTACCAATGTGTTTCTTTGTTGGTTGATGGAAGAAACATCTTACAAAAACTCTCCAGATTATTGACTTTTTAAAGTTTTTCTAGGAAACGTTCTAGATGAATGCTTATTAGCCTTTGTCAGTATGTACTTTTTGCAAAGTGTCTCTGTGGCGCAATTGGTTAGTGTGTACGGCTATTAACCAAAAGGTTGGTGGTTAAATCCTACCCAGGGACGTAATTGACCTTGTGATCAGATTTTGGTAATATTTAAGTAGACAAGTCAAAATTTCAAACCCCCTCTTATTGTGTAGGGTACCTAGCCTTCTCTGATGTAATCAGAGTTAGATTTGATTCAGTGATTTTATAAAAACAGCTAGGAAGCACAATTTAGCAGTGGGTTGCAGAGAAAAAGAAATATGCTGGCAAAAAAATCCAATTGAGTGATTAAACAGCTCTTCATTTCTGGCTTTATTTTTATGCTAACAAATTTGTTCTCTGAAAAGTGTCCACAAAGCCAAGTCTCTGATTAACACCTTTGTAGGGATGGTTTTTCACGTATTACTAAATTAAACTTGCTTCATTGGAAAGGCAGCAAGATGCATCCTCATTTCAATGTCTACTGAAATAATACAAGTTGACACCAGGAAACATTAACGCCACTGCATCCTTGCTGCTTTCTCATGTGGAAGTCTGTTTAATGTGAAAACAAGGTGATATCTAATTAGCACACAGGTAAGGAATTAAGAAAATCTTTATTTAAGGGTGAAGATGTTTCTCACAAAATCGTTGCCCCAATGCATCATTGAAATTCAAGCTGGAAAGATGATTTTAATATATCACTTGTACATTTTGTATTGCTCTTCTGGTGACAATGTAGTTTGTTTTTGTCAATTACCATTTTAATAATAGGGTAAAGAAAATTAAGTGGATTTTTGAAAGAAAACAATACTGTCAATATACTATTAAAACAAATTAAAATGGTAAAAGTTATTGTACTTTAAGTAAAAATAAAAGAGCAAAAATATCAATCCCAGTTTTGGATTACTTTAATTAACAAAAAAAAATGCATATAGCAAAGGATAGTTTCAATCTGCCTACCTCTGGGTTATGGGCCCAGCATGCTTCCATTGCAGTACTCTGCTGCACATGTAAGTGCAAGAGATCCTGAAGCACTCACTCATCATGGGAAAGTACCAATGTGTTTCTTCGTTGGTTGATGGAAGAAACATCTTACAAAAACTCTCCAGATTATTGACTTTTTAAAGTTTTTCTAGGAAACGTTCTAGATGAATGCTTATTAGCCTTTGTCAGTATGTACTTTTGCAAAGTGTCTCTGTGGCGCAATTAGTTAGTGTGTAAGGCTATTAATCAAAAGGTTGGTGGTTCAATCTCACCCAGGAATGTAATTGACCTTGTGATCAGATTTTGGTGATATTTAAGTAGACAAGTCAAAATTTCAAACCCCCTCTTATTGTGTAGGGTACCTGGCCTTCTCTGATGTAATCAGAGTTAGATTTGATTCAGTGATTTTATAAAAAACAGCTAGGAAGCACAATTTAGCAGTGGGTTGCAGATAAAAAAAATATGCTGGCAGAAAAATCCAATTGAGTGATTAAACAGCTCTTCATTTTCTGGCTTTATTTTTATGCTAACAAATTTGTTCTCTGAAAAGTGTCCACAAAGCCATGTCTCTGATTAACACCTTTGTAGGGATGGTTTTTCACCTATTACTAAATTAAACTTGCTTCATTGGAAAGGCAGCAAGATGCATCCTCATTTCAATGTCTACTGAAATAATACAGGTTGACACCAGGAAACATTAACGCCACTGCATCCTTGCTGCTTTCTCATGTGGAAGTTTGTTTAATGTGAAAACAATGTGATATCTAATTAGCACACAGGTAAGGAATTAAGAAAATCTTTATTTAAGGGTGAAGATGTTTCTCACAAAATCGTTGCCCCAATGCATCATTGAAATTCAAGCTGGAAAGATGATTTTAATATATCACTTGTACATTTTGTATTGCTCTTCTGGTGACAATGTAGTTTGTTTTTGTCAATTACCATTTTAATAATAGGGTAAAGAAAATTAAGTGGATTTTTGAAAGAAAACAATACTGTCAATATACTATTAAAACAAATTAAAATGGTAAAAGTTATTGTACTTTAAGTAAAAATAAAAGAGCAAAAATATCAATCCCAGTTTTGGATTACTTTAATTAACAAAAAAAAATGCATATAGCAAAGGATAGTTTCAATCTGCCTACCTCTGGGTTATGGGCCCAGCATGCTTCCATTGCAGTACTCTGCTGCACATGTAAGTGCAAGAGATCCTGAAGCACTCACTCATCATGGGAAAGTACCAATGTGTTTCTTCATTGGTTGATGGAAGAAACATCTTACAAAAACTCTCCAGATTATTGACTTTTTAAAGTTTTTCTAGGAAACGTTCTAGATGAATGCTTATTAGCCTTTGTCAGTATGGACTTTTGCAAAGTGTCTCTGTGGCGCAATTGGTTAGTGTGTAAGGCTATTAACCAAAAGGTTGGTGGTTCAATCCCACCCAGGGACGTAATTGACCTTGTGATCAGATTTTGGTGATATTTAAGTAGACAAGTCAAAATTTCAAACCCCATCTTATTGTGTAGGGTACCTGGCCTTCTCTGATGTTATCAGAGTTAGATTTGATTCAGTGGTTTTATAAAAAACAGCTAGGAAGCACAATTTAGCAGTGGGTTGCAGAGAAAAAAATTATGCTGGCAAAAAAATCCAATTGAGTGATTAAACAGCTCTTCATTTTCTGGTTTATTTTTATGCTAACAAATTTGTTCTCTGAAAAGTGTCCACAAAGCCAAGTCTCTGATTAACACCTTTGTAGGGATGGTTTTTCACCTATTACTAAATTAAACTTGCTTCATTGGAAAGGCAGCAAGATGCATCCTCATTTCAATGTCTACTGAAATAATACAGGTTGACACCAGGAAACATTAACGCCACTGCATCCTTGCTGCTTTCTCATGTGGAAGTCTGTTTAATGTGAAAACAAGGTGATATCTAATTAGCACACAGGTAAGGAATTAAGAAAATCTTTATTTAAGGGTGAAGATGTTTCTCACAAAATCGTTGCCCCAATGCATCATTGAAATTCAAGCTGGAAAGATGATTTTAATATATCACTTGTACATTTTGTATTGCTCTTCTGGTGACAATGTAGTTTGTTTTTGTCAATTACCATTTTAATAATAGGGTAAAGAAAATTAAGTGGATTTTTGAAAGAAAACAATACTGTCAATATACTATTAAAACAAATTAAAATGGTAAAAGTTATTGTACTTTAAGTAAAAATAAAAGAGCAAAAATATCAATCCCAGTTTTGGATTACTTTAATTAACAAAAAAAAATGCATATAGCAAAGGATAATTTCAATCTGCCTACCTCTGGGTTATGAGCCCAGCATGCTTCCATTGCAGTACTCTGCTGCACATGTAAGTGCAAGAGATCCTGAAGCACTCACTCATCATGGGAAAGTACCAATGTGTTTCTTCGTTGGTTGATGGAAGAAACATCTTAAAAAACTCTCCAGATTATTGACTTTTTAAAGTTTTTCTAGGAAACGTTCTAGATGAATGCTTATTAGCCTTTGTCAGTATGTACTTTTGCAAAGTGTCTCTGTGGCGCAATTGGTTAGTGTGTAAGGCTATTAACAAAAGGTTGGTGGTTCAATCCCACCCAGGAATGTAATTGACCTTGTGATCAGATTTTGGTGATATTTAAGTAGACAAGTCAAAATTTCAAACCCCCTCTTATTGTGTAGGGTACCTGGCCTTCTCTGATGTAATCAGAGTTAGATTTGATTCAGTGATTTTATAAAAAACAGCTAGGAAGCACAATTTAGCAGTGGGTTGCAGATAAAAAAAATATGCTGGCAAAAAAATACAATTGAGTGATTAAACAGCTCTTCATTTTCTGGCTTTATTTTTATGCTAACAAATTTGTTCTCTGAAAAGTGTCCACAAAGCCAAGTCTCTGATTAACACCTTTGTAGGGATGGTTTTTCACCTATTACTAAATTAAACTTGCTTCATTGGAAAGGCAGCAAGATGCATCCTCATTTCAATGTCTACTGATATAATACAGGTTGACACCAGGAAACATTAACGCCACTGCATCCTTGCTGCTTTCTCATGTGGAAGTCTGTTTAATGTGAAAACAAGGTGATATCTAATTAGCACACAGGTAAGGAATTAAGAAAATCTTTATTTAAGGGTGAAGATGTTTCTCACAAAATCGTTGCCCCAATGCATCATTGAAATTCAAGCTGGAAAGATGATTTTAATATATCACTTGTACATTTTGTATTGCTCTTCTGGTGACAATGTAGTTTGTTTTTGTCAATTACCATTTTAATAATAGGGTAAAGAAAATTAAGTGGATTTTTGAAAGAAAACAATACTGTCAATATACTATCAAAACAAATTAAAATGGTAAAAGTTATTGTACTTTAAGTAAAAATAAAAGAGCCAAAATATCAATCCCAGTTTTTGATTACTTTAATTAACAAAAAAAATGCATATAGCAAAGGATAGTTTCAATCTGCCTACCTCTGGGTTATGGGCCCAGCATGCTTCTATTGCAGTACTCTGCTGCACATGTAAGTGCAAGAGATCCTGAAGCACTCACTCATCATGGGAAAGTACCAATGTGTTTCTTCATTGGTTGATGGAAGAAACATCTTACAAAAACTCTCCAGATTATTGACTTTTTAAAGTTTTTCTAGGAAACGTTCTAGATGAATGCTTATTAGCCTTTGTCAGTATGTACTTTTGCAAAGTGTCTCTGTGGCGCAATTGGTTAGTGTGTAAGGCTATTAACCAAAAGGTTGGTGGTTCAATCCCACCCAGGGACGTAATTGACCTTGTGATCAGATTTTGGTGATATTTAAGTAGACAAGTCAAAATTTCAAACCCCATCTTATTGTGTAGGGTACCTGGCCTTCTCTGATGTAATCAGAGTTAGATTTGATTCATTGATTTTATAAAAACAGCTAGGAAGCACAATTTAGCAGTGGTTTGCAGAGAAAAAAAATATGCTGGCAGAAAAATCCAATTGAGTGATTAAACAGATCTTCATTTTCTGGCTTTATTTTTATGCTAACAAATTTGTTCTCTGAAAAGTGTCCACAAAGCCAAGTCTCTGATTAACACCTTTGTAAGGATGGTTTTTCACCTATTACTAAATTAAACTTGCTTCATTGGAAAGGCAGCAAGATGCATCCTCATTTCAATGTCTACTGAAATAATACAGGTTGACACCAGGAAACATTAACGCCACTGCATCCTTGCTGCTTTCTCATGTGGAAGTCTGTTTAATGTGAAAACAAGGTGATATCTAATTAGCACACAGGTAAGGAATTAAGAAAATCTTTATTTAAGGGTGAAGATGTTTCTCACAAAATCGTTGCCCCAATGCATCATTGAAATTCAAGCTGGAAAGATGATTTTAATATATCACTTGTACATTTTGTATTGCTCTTCTGGTGACAATGTAGTTTGTTTTTGTCAATTACCATTTTAATAATAGGGTAAAGAAAATTAAGTGGATTTTTGAAAGAAAACAATACTGTCAATATACTATTAAAACAAATTAAAATGGTAAAAGTTATTGTACTTTAAGTAAAAATAAAAGAGCAAAAATATCAATCCCAGTTTTGGATTACTTTAATTAACAAAAAAAAATGCATATAGCAAAGGATAATTTCAATCTGCCTACCTCTGGGTTATGAGCCCAGCATGCTTCCATTGCAGTACTCTGCTGCACATGTAAGTGCAAGAGATCCTGAAGCACTCACTCATCATGGGAAAGTACCAATGTGTTTCTTCGTTGGTTGATGGAAGAAACATCTTAAAAAACTCTCCAGATTATTGACTTTTTAAAGTTTTTCTAGGAAACGTTCTAGATGAATGCTTATTAGCCTTTGTCAGTATGTACTTTTGCAAAGTGTCTCTGTGGCGCAATTGGTTAGTGTGTAAGGCTATTAACAAAAGGTTGGTGGTTCAATCCCACCCAGGAATGTAATTGACCTTGTGATCAGATTTTGGTGATATTTAAGTAGACAAGTCAAAATTTCAAACCCCCTCTTATTGTGTAGGGTACCTGGCCTTCTCTGATGTAATCAGAGTTAGATTTGATTCAGTGATTTTATAAAAAACAGCTAGGAAGCACAATTTAGCAGTGGGTTGCAGATAAAAAAAATATGCTGGCAAAAAAATACAATTGAGTGATTAAACAGCTCTTCATTTTCTGGCTTTATTTTTATGCTAACAAATTTGTTCTCTGAAAAGTGTCCACAAAGCCAAGTCTCTGATTAACACCTTTGTAGGGATGGTTTTTCACCTATTACTAAATTAAACTTGCTTCATTGGAAAGGCAGCAAGATGCATCCTCATTTCAATGTCTACTGATATAATACAGGTTGACACCAGGAAACATTAACGCCACTGCATCCTTGCTGCTTTCTCATGTGGAAGTCTGTTTAATGTGAAAACAAGGTGATATCTAATTAGCACACAGGTAAGGAATTAAGAAAATCTTTATTTAAGGGTGAAGATGTTTCTCACAAAATCGTTGCCCCAATGCATCATTGAAATTCAAGCTGGAAAGATGATTTTAATATATCACTTGTACATTTTGTATTGCTCTTCTGGTGACAATGTAGTTTGTTTTTGTCAATTACCATTTTAATAATAGGGTAAAGAAAATTAAGTGGATTTTTGAAAGAAAACAATACTGTCAATATACTATCAAAACAAATTAAAATGGTAAAAGTTATTGTACTTTAAGTAAAAATAAAAGAGCCAAAATATCAATCCCAGTTTTGGATTACTTTAATTAACAAAAAAAATGCATATAGCAAAGGATAGTTTCAATCTGCCTACCTCTGGGTTATGGGCCCAGCATGCTTCTATTGCAGTACTCTGCTGCACATGTAAGTGCAAGAGATCCTGAAGCACTCACTCATCATGGGAAAGTACCAATGTGTTTCTTCATTGGTTGATGGAAGAAACATCTTACAAAAACTCTCCAGATTATTGACTTTTTAAAGTTTTTCTAGGAAACGTTCTAGATGAATGCTTATTAGCCTTTGTCAGTATGTACTTTTGCAAAGTGTCTCTGTGGCGCAATTGGTTAGTGTGTAAGGCTATTAACCAAAAGGTTGGTGGTTCAATCCCACCCAGGGACGTAATTGACCTTGTGATCAGATTTTGGTGATATTTAAGTAGACAAGTCAAAATTTCAAACCCCATCTTATTGTGTAGGGTACCTGGCCTTCTCTGATGTAATCAGAGTTAGATTTGATTCATTGATTTTATAAAAACAGCTAGGAAGCACAATTTAGCAGTGGTTTGCAGAGAAAAAAAATATGCTGGCAGAAAAATCCAATTGAGTGATTAAACAGATCTTCATTTTCTGGCTTTATTTTTATGCTAACAAATTTGTTCTCTGAAAAGTGTCCACAAAGCCAAGTCTCTGATTAACACCTTTGTAAGGATGGTTTTTCACCTATTACTAAATTAAACTTGCTTCATTGGAAAGGCAGCAAGATGCATCCTCATTTCAATGTCTACTGAAATAATACAGGTTGACACCAGGAAACATTAACGCCACTGCATCCTTGCTGCTTTCTCATGTGGAAGTCTGTTTAATGTGAAAACAAGGTGATATCTAATTAGCACACAGGTAAGGAATTAAGAAAATCTTTATTTAAGGGTGAAGATGTTTCTCACAAAATCGTTGCCCCAATGCATCATTGAAATTCAAGCTGGAAAGATGATTTTAATATATCACTTGTACATTTTGTATTGCTCTTCTGGTGACAATGTAGTTTGTTTTTGTCAATTACCATTTTAATAATAGGGTAAAGAAAATTAAGTGGATTTTTGAAAGAAAACAATACTGTCAATATACTATTAAAACAAATTAAAATGGTAAAAGTTATTGTACTTTAAGTAAAAATAAAAGAGCAAAAATATCAATCCCAGTTTTGGATTACTTTAACAAAAAAAATGCATATAGCAAAGGATAATTTCAATCTGCCTACCTCTGGGTTATGAGCCCAGCATGCTTCCATTGCAGTACTCTGCTGCACATGTAAGTGCAAGAGATCCTGAAGCACTCACTCATCATGGGAAAGTACCAATGTGTTTCTTCATTGGTTGATGGAAGAAACATCTTACAAAAACTCTCCAGATTATTGACTTTTTAAAGTTTTTCTAGGAAACGTTCTAGATGATTGCTTATTAGCCTTTGTCAGTATGTACTTTTGCAAAGTGTCTCTGTGGCGCAATTGGTTAGTGTGTAAGGCTATTAACCAAAAGGTTGGTGGTTCAATCCCACCCAGGGACGTAATTGACCTTGTGATCAGATTTTGGTGATATTTAAGTAGACAAGTCAAAATTTCAAACCCCATCTTATTGTGTAGGGTACCTGGCCTTCTCTGATGTAATCAGAGTTAGATTTGATTCATTGATTTTATAAAAACAGCTAGGAAGCACAATTTAGCAGTGGTTTGCAGAGAAAAAAAATATGCTGGCAGAAAAATCCAATTGAGTGATTAAACAGCTCTTCATTTTCTGGCTTTATTTTTATGCTAACAAATTTGTTCTCTGAAAAGTGTCCACAAAGCCAAGTCTCTGATTAACACCTTTGTAAGGATGGTTTTTCACCTATTACTAAATTAAACTTGCTTCATTGGAAAGGCAGCAAGATGCATCCTCATTTCAATGTCTACTGAAATAATACAAGTTGACACCAGGAAACATTAACGCCACTGCATCCTTGCTGCTTTCTCATGTGGAAGTCTGTTTAATGCGAAAACAAGGTGATATCTAATTATCACACAGGTAAGGAATTAAGAAAATCTTTATTTAAGGGTGAAGATGTTTCTCACAAAATCGTTGCCCTAATGCATCATTGAAATTCAAGCTGGAAAGATGATTTTAATATATCACTTGTACATTTTGTATTGCTCTTCTGGTGACAATGTAGTTTGTTTTTGTCAATTACCATTTTAATAATAGGGTAAAGAAAATTAAGTGGATTTTTGAAAGAAAACAATACTGTCAATATACTATCAAAACAAATTAAAATGGTAAAAGTTATTGTACTTTAAGTAAAAATAAAAGAGCCAAAATATCAATCCCAGTTTTGGATTACTTAAATTAAAAAAAAAAAGCATACAGCAGAGGATAGTTTCAATCTGCCTACCTCTGGGTTATGAGCCCAGCATGCTTCCATTGCTGTACTCTGCTGCACATGTAAGTGCAAGAGATCCTGAAGCACTCACTCATCATGGGAAAGTACCAATGTGTTTCTTCGTTGGTTGATGGAAGAAACATCTTACAAAAACTCTCCAGATTATTGACTTTTTAAAGTTTTTCTAGGAAACGTTTTAGATGAATGTTTATTAGCCTTTGTCAGTATGCACTTTCGCAAAGTGTCTCTGTGGCGCAATCAGTTAGTGTGTACGGCTATTAACTAAAAGGTTGGTGGTTCAATCCCACCCAGAGATGTAATTGATCTTGTTATCAGATTTTGGTGATCTTTCAGTAGACAAGTCAAAATTTCAAACCCCCTCTTATGGTGTAGGGTACCTGGCCTTCTCTGATGTAATCAGAGTTAGATTTGATTCATTGATTTTATAAAAACAGCTAGGAAGCACAATTTAGCAGTGGGTTGCAGAGAAAAAGAAATATGCTGGCAAAAAAATCAAATTGCGTGATTAAACAGCTCTTCATTTTCTGGCTTTATTTTTATGCTAACAAATTTGTTCTCTGAAAAGTGTCCACAAAGCCAAGTCTCTGATTAACACCTTTGTATGGATGGTTTTTCACCTATTACTAAATTAAACTTGCTTCATTGGAAAGGCAGCAAGATGCATCCTCATTTCAATGTCTACTGAAATAATACAGGTTGAAACCAGGAAACATTAACGCCACTGCATCCTTGCTGCTTTCTCATGTGGAAGTCTGTTTAATGTGAAAACAAGGTGATATCTAATTAGCACACAGGTAAGGAATTACGAAAATCTTTATTTAAGGGTGAAGATGTTTCTCACAAAATTGTTGCCCCAATGCATCATTGAAATTCAAGCTGGAAAGATGATTTTAATATATCACTTGTACATTTTGTATTGCTCTTCTGGTGACAATGTAGTTTTTTTTGTCAATTACCATTTTAATAATAGGGTAAAGAAAATGAAGTGGATTTTTGAAAGAAAACAATACTGTCAATATACTATTAAAACAAATTAAAATGGTAAAAGTTATTGTACTTTAAGTAAAAATAAAAGAGCAAAAATATCAATCCCAGTTTTGATTACTTAAATTAACAAAAAAAAATGCATATAGCAAAGAATAGTTTCAATCTGCCTACCTCTGGGTTATGGGTCCAGCATGCTTCCATTGCAGTACTCTGCTGCACATGTAAGTGCAAGAGATCCTGAAGCACTCACTCATCATGGGAAAGTACCAATGTGTTTATTTGTTGGTTGATGGAAGAAACATCTTACAAAAACTCTCCAGATTATTGATTTTTTAATGTTTTTCTAGGAAACGTTCTAGATGTATGCTTATTAGCCTTTGTCAGTATGTACTTTTCGCAAAGTGTCTCTGTGGCGCAATCGGTTAGTGTGTTCGGCTATTAACCAAAAGGTTGGTGGTTCAATCCCACCCAGGGACGTAATTGACCTTGTGGTCAGATTTTGGTGATATTTAAGTAGACAAGTCAAATTTCAAACCCCCTCTTATTGTGTAGGGTACCTGGCCTTCTCTGATGTAATCAGAGTTAGATTTGATTCAGTGATTTTATAAAAAACAGCTAGGAAGCACAATTTAGCAGTGGGTTGCAGAGAAAAAAAATATGCTGGCAGAAAAATCCAATTGAGTGATTAAACAGCTCTTCATTTTCTGGCTTTATTTTTATGCTAACAAATTTGTTCTCTGAAAAGTGTGCACAAAGCCAAGTCTCTGATTAACACCTTTGTAAGGATGGTTTTTCACCTATTACTAAATTAAACTTGCTTCATTGGAAAGGCAGCAAGATGCATCCTCATTTCAATGTCTACTGAAATAATACAAGTTGACACCAGGAAACATTAACGCCACTGCATCCTTGCTGCTTTCTCATGTGGAAGTCTGTTTAATGTGAAAACAAGGTGATATCTAATTAGCACACGGGTAAGGAATTAAGAAAATCTTTATTTAAGGGTGAAGATGTTTCTCACAAAATTGTTGACCCAATGCATCATTGAAATTCATGCTGGAAAGATGAATTTAATATATCACTTGTACATTTTGTATTGCTCTTCTGGTGACAATGTAGTTTGTTTTTGTCAATTACCATTTTAATAATAGGGTAAAGAAAATGAAGTGGATTTTTGAAAGAAAACAATACTGTCAATATACTATTAAAACAAATTAAAATGGTAAAAGTTATTGTACTTTAAGTAAAAATAAAAGAGCCAAAATATCAATCCCAGTTTTGGATTACTTTAATTAACAAAAAAAAATGCATATAGCAGAGGATAGTTTCAATCTGCCTACCTCTGGGTTATGGGCCCAGCATGCTTCCATTGCTGTACTCTGCTGCACATGTAAGTGCAAGAGATCCTGAAGCACTCACTCATCATGGGAAAGTACCAATGTGTTTCTTCGTTGGTTGATAGAAGAAACATCTTACAAAAACTCTCCAGATTATTGACTTTTTTAAGTTTTTCTAGGAAACGTTTTAGATGAATGCTTATTAGCATTTGTCAGTATGTACTTTTGCAAAGTGTATCTGTGGCGCAATCAGTTAGTGTGTACGGCTATTAACCAAAAGGTTGGTGGTTCAATCCCACCCAGGGACGTAATTGACCTTGTTATCAGATTTTGGTGATCTTTAAGTAGACAAGTCAAATTTCATACCCCCTGTTATTGTGTAGGGTACCTGGCCTTCTCAGATGTAATCAGAGTTAGATTTGATTCAGTGATTTTATAAAAACATCTAGGAAGCACAATTTAGCAGTGGGTTGCAGAGAAAAAGAAATATGCTGGCAAAAAAATCAAATTGCGTGATTAAACAGCTCTTCATTTTCTGGCTTTATTTTTATGCTAACAAATTTGTTCTCTGAAAAATGTCCACAAAGCCAAGTCTCTGATTAACACCTTTGTAGGGATGGTTTTTCACCTATTACTAAATTAAACTTGCTTCATTGGAAAGGCAGCAAGATGCATCCTCATTTCAATGTCTACTGAAATAATACAGGTTGAAACCAGGAAACATTAACGCCACTGCATCCTTGCTGCTTTCTCATGTGGAAGTCTGTTTAATGTGAAAACAAGGTGATATCTAATTAGCACACAGGTAAGGAATTACGAAAATCTTTATTTAAGGGTGAAGATGTTTCTCACAAAATTGTTGCCCCAATGCATCATTGAAATTCAAGCTGGAAAGATGATTTTAATATATCACTTGTACATTTTGTATTGCTCTTCTGGTGACAATGTAGTTTTTTTTGTCAATTACCATTTTAATAATAGGGTAAAGAAAATTAAGTGGATTTTTGAAAGAAAACTATACTGTCAATATACTATTAAAACAAATTAAAATGGTAAAAGTTATTGTACTTTAAGTAAAAATAAAAGAGCAAAAATATCAATCCCAGTTTTGATTACTTAAATTAACAAAAAAAAATGCATATAGCAAAGAATAGTTTCAATCTGCCTACCTCTGGGTTATGGGTCCAGCATGCTTCCATTGCAGTACTCTGCTGCACATGTAAGTGCAAGAGATCCTGAAGCACTCACTCATCATGGGAAAGTACCAATGTGTTTATTTGTTGGTTGATGGAAGAAACATCTTACAAAAACTCTCCAGATTATTGATTTTTTAATGTTTTTCTAGGAAACGTTCTAGATGTATGCTTATTAGCCTTTGTCAGTATGAACTTTTCACAAAGTGTCTCTGTGGCGCAATCGGTTAGTGTGTTCGGCTATTAACCAAAAGGTTGGTGGTTCAATCCCACCCAGGGACGTAATTGACCTTGTGGTCAGATTTTGGTGATATTTAAGTAGACAAGTCAAAATTTCAAACCCCCTCTTATTGTGTAGGGTACCTGGCCTTCTCTGATGTAATCAGAGTTAGATTTGATTCAGTGATTTTATAAAAACAGCTAGGAAGCACAATTTAGCAGTGGGTTGCAGAGAAAAAAAATATGCTGGCAGAAAAATCCAATTGAGTGATTAAACAGCTCTTCATTTTCTGGCTTTATTTTTATGCTAACAAATTTGTTCTCTGAAAAGTGTCCACAAAGCCAAGTCTCTGATTAACACCTTTGTAAGGATGGTTTTTCACCTATTACTAAATTAAACTTGCTTCATTGGAAAGGCAGCAAGATGCATCCTCATTTCAATGTCTACTGAAATAATACAAGTTGACACCAGGAAACATTAACGCCACTGCATCCTTGCTGCTTTCTCATGTGGAAGTCTGTTTAATGTGAAAACAAGGTGATATCTAATTAGCACACAGGTAAGGAATTAAGAAAATCTTTATTTAAGGGTGAAGATGTTTCTCACAAAATTGTTGACCCAATGCATCATTGAAATTCATGCTGGAAAGATGAATTTAATACATCACTTGTACATTTTGTATTGCTCTTCTGGTGACAATGTAGTTTGTTTTTGTCAATTACCATTTTAATAATAGGGTAAAGAAAATGAAGTGGATTTTTGAAAGAAAACAATACTGTCAATATACTATTAAAACAAATTAAAATGGTAAAAGTTATTGTACTTTAAGTAAAAATAAAAGAGACAAAATATCAATCCCAGTTTTGGATTACTTTAATTAACAAAAAAAAATGCATATAGCAGAGGATAGTTTCAATCTGCCTATCTCTGGGTTATGGGCCCAGCATGCTTCCATTGCAGTACTCTGCTGCACATGTAAGTGCAAGAGATCCTGAAGCACTCACTTATCATGGGAAAGTACCAATGTGTTTCTTTGTTGGTTGATGGAAGAAACATCTTACAAAAACTCTCCAGATTATTGACTTTTTAAAGTTTTTCTAGGAAACGTTCTTGATGAATGCTTATTAGCCTTTGTCAGTATGTACTTCTTGCAATGTGTCTCTGTGGTGCAATTGGTTAGTGTGTAAGGCTAATAACCAAAAGGTTGGTGGTTCAATCCCACCCAGGAACGTAATTGACCTTGTGATCAGATTTTGGTGATATTTAAGTAGACAAGTCAAAATTTCAAACCCCCTCTTATTGTGTAGGGTACCTGGCCTTCTTTGATGTAATCAGAGTTAGATTTGATTCAGTGATTTTATAAAAAACAGCTAGGAAGCACAATTTAGCAGTGGGTTGCAGAGAAAAAAAATATGCTGGCAAAACAAATCCAATTGAGTGATTAAACAGCTCTTCATTTTCTGGCTTTATTTTTATGCTAACAAATTTGTTCTCTGAAAAGTGTCCACAAAGCCAAGTCTCTGATTAACACCTTTGTAGGGATGGTTTTTCACCTATTACTAAATTAAACTTGCTTCATTGGAAAGGCAGCAAGATGCATCCTCATTTCAATGTCTACTGAAATAATACAAGTTGACACCAGGAAACATTAACGCCACTGCATCCTTGCTGCTTTCTCATGTGGAAGTCTGTTTAATGCGAAAACAAGGTGATATCTAATTAGCACACAGGTAAGGAATTAAGAAAATCTTTATTTAAGGGTGAAGATGTTTCTCACAAAATCGTTGCCCCAATGCATCATTGAAATTCAAGCTGGAAAGATGATTTTAATATATCACTTGTACATTTTGTATTGCTCTTCTGGTGACAATGTAGTTTGTTTTTGTCAATTACCATTTTAATAATAGGGTAAAGAAAATTAAGTGTATTTTTGAAAGAAAACAATACTGTCAATATACTATTAAAACAAATTAAAATGGTAAAAGTTATTGTACTTTAAGTAAAAATAAAAGAGCCAAAATATCAATCCCAGTTTTGGATTACTTTAATTAAAAAAAAAAGCATACAGCAGAGGATAGTTTCAATCTGCCTACCTCTGGGTTATGAGCCCAGCATGCTTCCATTGCTGTACTCTGCTGCACATGTAAGTGCAAGAGATCCTGAAGCACTCACTCATCATGGGAAAGTACCAATGTGTTTCTTCGTTGGTTGATGGAAGAAACATCTTACAAAAACTCTCCAGATTATTGACTTTTTAAAGTTTTTCTAGGAAACGTTTTAGATGAATGCTTATTAGCCTTTGTCAGTATGCACTTTCGCAAAGTGTCTCTGTGGCACAATCAGTTAGTGTGTACGGCTATTAACTAAAAGGTTGGTGGTTAAATCCCACCCAGGGATGTAATTGATCTTGTTATCAGATTTTGGTGATCTTTAAATTGACAAGTCAAAATTTCAAACCCCCTCTTATGGTGTAGGGTACCTGGCCTTCTCTGATGTAATCAGAGTTAGATTTGATTCATTGATTTTATAAAAACAGCTAGGAAGCACAATTTAGCAGTGGTTTGCAGAGAAAAAAAATATGCTGGCAGAAAAATTCAATTGAGTGATTAAACAGCTCTTCATTTTCTGGCTTTATTTTTATGCTAACAAATTTGTTCTCTGAAAAGTGTCCACAAAGCCAAGTCTCTGATTAACACCTTTGTAAGGATGGTTTTTCACCTATTACTAAATTAAACTTGCTTCATTGGAAAGGCAGCAAGATGCATCCTCATTTCAATGTCTACTGAAATAATACAAGTTGACACCAGGAAACATTAACGCCACTGCATCCTTGCTGCTTTCTCATGTGGAAGTCTGTTTAATGCGAAAACAAGGTGATATCTAATTATCACACAGGTAAGGAATTAAGAAATCTTTATTTAAGGGTGAAGATGTTTCTCACAAAATCGTTTCCCCAATGCATCATTGAAATTCAAGCTGGAAAGATGATTTTAATATATCACTTGTACATTTTGTATTGCTCTTCTGGTGACAATGTAGTTTGTTTTTGTCAATTACCATTTTAATAATAGGGTAAAGAAAATTAAGTGGATTTTTGAAAGAAAACAATACTGTCAATATACTATTAAAACAAATTAAAATGGTAAAAGTTATTGTACTTTAAGTAAAAATAAAAGAGCCAAAATATCAATCCCAGTTTTGGATTACTTTAATTAACAAAAAAAATGCATATAGCAGAGGATAGTTTCAATCTGCCTACCTCTGGGTTATGGGCCCAGCATGCTTCCATTGCTGTACTCTGCTGCACATGTAAGTGCAAGAGATCCTGAAGCACTCACTCATCATGGGAAAGTACCAATGTGTTTCTTCGTTGGTTGATAGAAGAAACATCTTACAAAAACTCTCCAGATTATTGATTTTTTAATGTTTTTCTAGGAAACGTTCTAGATGTATGCTTATTAGCCTTTGTCAGTATGCACTTTTTGCAAAGTGTCTCTGTGGCGCAATCGGTTAGTGTGTTTGGCTATTAACCGAAAGGTTGGTGGTTCAATCCCACCTAGGGACGTAATTAAACTTGTGATCAGATTTTGGTGATATTTAAGTAGACAAGTCAAAATTTCAAACCCCCTCTTATGGTGTAGGGTACATGGCCTTCTCTGATGTAATCAGAGTTAGATTTTATTCAGTGATTTTATAAAAAAACAGCTAGGAAGCACAATTTAGCAGTGGGTTGCAGAGAAAAAAAATATGCTGGCAGAAAAATCCAATCCAGTGATTAAACAGCTCTTCATTTTCTGGCTTTATTTTTATGCTAACAAATTTGTTCTCTGAAAAGTGTCCACAAAGCCAAGTCTCTGATTAACACCTTTGTAAGGATGGTTTTTCACCTATTACTAAATTAAACTTGCTTCATTGGAAAGGCAGCAAGATGCATCCTCATTTCAATGTCTACTGAAATAATACAAGTTGATACCAGGAAACATTAACGCCACTGCTTCCTTGCTGCTTTCTCATGTGGAAGTCTGTTTAATGTGAAAACAAGGTGATATCTAATTAGCACACAGGTAAGGAATTAAGAAAATCTTTATTTAAGGGTGAAGATGTTTCTCACAAATTTGTTGACCCAATGCATCATTGAAATTCAAGCTGGAAAGATGATTTTAATATATCACTTGTACATTTTGTATTGCTCTTCTGGTGACAATGTAGTTTGTTTTTGTCAATTACCATTTTAATAATAGGGTAAAGAAAATGAAGTGGATTTTTGAAAGAAAACAATACTGTCAATATACTATTAAAACAAATTAAAATGGTAAAAGTTATTGTACTTTAAGTAAAAATAAAAGAGCCAAAATATCAATCCCAGTTTTGGATTACTTTAATTAACAAAAAAAAAATGCATATAGCAGAGGATAGTTTCAATCTGCCTACCTCTGGGTTATGGGCCCAGCATGCTTCCATTGCTGTACTCTGCTGCACATGTAAGTGCAAGAGATCCTGAATCACTCATTCATCATGGGAAAGTACCAATGTGTTTCTTCGTTGGTTGATAGAAGAAACATCTTACAAAAACGCTCCAGATTATTGACTTTTTTAAGTTTTTCTAGGAAACGTTTTAGATGAATGCTTATTAGCATTTGTCAGTATGAACTTTTGAAAAGTGTCTCTGTGGCGCAATCAGTTAGTGTGTACGGCTATTAACCAAAAGGTTGGTGGTTCAATCCCACCCAGGGACGTAATTGACCTTGTTATCAGATTTTGGTGATCTTTAAGTAGACAAGTCAAATTTCATACCCCCTGTTATGGTGTAGGGTACCTCGCCTTCTCTGATGTAATCAGAGTTAGATTTGATTCAGTGATTTTATAAAAACAGCTAGGAAGCACAATTTAGCAGTGGGTTGCAGAGAAAAAGAAATATGCTGGCAAAAAAATCAAATTGCGTGATTCAACAGCTCTTCATTTTCTGGCTTTATTTTTATGCTAACAAATTTGTTCTCTGAAAAGTGTCCACAAAGCCAAGTCTCTGATTAACACCTTTGTAGGGATGGTTTTTCACCTATTACTAAATTAAACTTGCTTCATTGGAAAGGCAGCAAGATGTATCCTCATTTCAATGTCTACTGAAATAATACAGGTTGACACCAGGAAACATTAACGCCACTGCATCCTTGCTGCTTTCTCATGTGGAAGTCTGTTTAATGTGAAAACAAGGTGATATCTAATTAGCACACAGGTAAGGAATTAAGAAAATCTTTATTTAAGGGTGAAGATGTTTTCTCACAAAATCGTTGCCCCAATGCATCATTGAAATTCAAGCTGGAAAGATGATTTTAAAATATCACTTGTACATTTTGTATTGCTCTTCTGGTGACAATGTAGTTTGTTTTTGTCAATTACCATTTTAATAATAGGGTAAAGAAAATGAAGTGGATTTTTGAAAGAAAACAATACTGTCAATATACTATTAAAACAAATTAAAATGGTAAAAGTTATTGTACTTTAAGTAAAAATAAAAGACAAAATATCAGTCCCAGTTTTGGATTACTTTAATTAACAAAAAAAAATGCATATAGCAGAGGATAGTTTCAATCTGCCTACCTCTGGGTTATGGGCCCAGCATGCTTCCATTGCAGTACTCTGCTGCACATGTAAGTGCAAGAGATCCTGAAGCACTCACTCATCATGGGAAAGTACCAATGTGTTTCTTCATTGGTTGATGGAAGAAACATCTTACAAAAACTCTCCAGATTATTGACTTTTTAAAGTTTTTCTAGGAAACGTTTTAGATGAATGCTTATTAGCCTTTGTCAGTAAGGACTTTTGCAAAGTGTCTCTGTGGCGCAATCAGTTAGTATGTACGGCTATTTACCATAAGGTTGGTGGTTCAATCCCACCCAGGGACCTAATTTCCCTTGTTATCAGATTTTGGTGATCTTTAAGTAGACAAGTCAAAATTTCAAACCCCCTGTTACGGTGTAGGGTACCTGGCCTTCTCTGATGTAATCAGAGTTAGATTTGATTCAGTGATTTTATAAAAACAGCTAGGAAGCACAATTTAGCAGTGGGTTGCAGAGAAAAAAAATATGCTGGCAGAAAAATCCAATTGAGTGATTAAACAGCTCTTCATTTTCTGGCTTTATTTTTATGCTAACAAATTTGTTCTCTGAAAAGTGTCCACAAAGCCAAGTCTCTGATTAACACCTTTGTAAGGATGGTTTTTCACCTATTACTAAATTAAACTTGCTTCATTGGAAAGGCAGCAAGATGCATCCTCATTTCAATGTCTACTGAAATAATACAGGTTGACACCAGGAAACATTAACGCCACTGCATCCTTGCTGCTTTCTCATGTGGAAGTCTGTTTAATGTGAAAACAAGGTGATATCTAATTAGCACACAGGTAAGGAATTAAGAAAATCTTTATTTAAGGGTGAAGATGTTTCTCACAAAATCGTTGCCCCAATGCATCATTGAAATTCAAGCTGGAAAGATGATTTTAATATATCACTTGTACATTTTGTATTGCTCTTCTGGTGACAATGTAGTTTGTTTTTGTCAATTACCATTTTAATAATAGGGTAAAGAAAATGAAGTGGATTTTTGAAAGAAAACAATACTGTCAATATACTATTAAAACAAATTAAAATGGTAAAAGTTATTGTACTTTAAGTAAAAATAAAAGAGCCAAAATATCAATCCCAGTTTTGGATTACTTTAATTAACAAAAAAAATGCATATAGCAGAGGATAGTTTCAATCTGCCTACCTCTGGGTTATGGGCCCAGCATGCTTCCATTGCTGTACTCTGCTGCACATGTAAGTGCAAGAGATCCTGAAGCACTCACTCATCATGGGAAAGTACCAATGTGTTTCTTCGTTGGTTGATAGAAGAAACATCTTACAAAAACTCTCCAGATTATTGATTTTTTAATGTTTTTCTAGGAAACGTTCTAGATGTATGCTTATTAGCCTTTGTCAGTATGCACTTTTTGCAAAGTGTCTCTGTGGCGCAATCGGTTAGTGTGTTTGGCTATTAACCGAAAGGTTGGTGGTTCAATCCCACCTAGGGACGTAATTAAACTTGTGATCAGATTTTGGTGATATTTAAGTAGACAAGTCAAAATTTCAAACCCCCTCTTATGGTGTAGGGTACATGGCCTTCTCTGATGTAATCAGAGTTAGATTTTATTCAGTGATTTTATAAAAAAACAGCTAGGAAGCACAATTTAGCAGTGGGTTGCAGAGAAAAAAAATATGCTGGCAGAAAAATCCAATCCAGTGATTAAACAGCTCTTCATTTTCTGGCTTTATTTTTATGCTAACAAATTTGTTCTCTGAAAAGTGTCCACAAAGCCAAGTCTCTGATTAACACCTTTGTAAGGATGGTTTTTCACCTATTACTAAATTAAACTTGCTTCATTGGAAAGGCAGCAAGATGCATCCTCATTTCAATGTCTACTGAAATAATACAAGTTGATACCAGGAAACATTAACGCCACTGCTTCCTTGCTGCTTTCTCATGTGGAAGTCTGTTTAATGTGAAAACAAGGTGATATCTAATTAGCACACAGGTAAGGAATTAAGAAAATCTTTATTTAAGGGTGAAGATGTTTCTCACAAATTTGTTGACCCAATGCATCATTGAAATTCAAGCTGGAAAGATGATTTTAATATATCACTTGTACATTTTGTATTGCTCTTCTGGTGACAATGTAGTTTGTTTTTGTCAATTACCATTTTAATAATAGGGTAAAGAAAATGAAGTGGATTTTTGAAAGAAAACAATACTGTCAATATACTATTAAAACAAATTAAAATGGTAAAAGTTATTGTACTTTAAGTAAAAATAAAAGAGCCAAAATATCAATCCCAGTTTTGGATTACTTTAATTAACAAAAAAAAAATGCATATAGCAGAGGATAGTTTCAATCTGCCTACCTCTGGGTTATGGGCCCAGCATGCTTCCATTGCTGTACTCTGCTGCACATGTAAGTGCAAGAGATCCTGAATCACTCATTCATCATGGGAAAGTACCAATGTGTTTCTTCGTTGGTTGATAGAAGAAACATCTTACAAAAACGCTCCAGATTATTGACTTTTTTAAGTTTTTCTAGGAAACGTTTTAGATGAATGCTTATTAGCATTTGTCAGTATGTACTTTTGAAAAGTGTCTCTGTGGCGCAATCAGTTAGTGTGTACGGCTATTAACCAAAAGGTTGGTGGTTCAATCCCACCCAGGGACGTAATTGACCTTGTTATCAGATTTTGGTGATCTTTAAGTAGACAAGTCAAATTTCATACCCCCTGTTATGGTGTAGGGTACCTGGCCTTCTCTGATGTAATCAGAGTTAGATTTGATTCAGTGATTTTATAAAAACAGCTAGGAAGCACAATTTAGCAGTGGGTTGCAGAGAAAAAGAAATATGCTGGCAAAAAAATCAAATTGCGTGATTCAACAGCTCTTCATTTTCTGGCTTTATTTTTATGCTAACAAATTTGTTCTCTGAAAAGTGTCCACAAAGCCAAGTCTCTGATTAACACCTTTGTAGGGATGGTTTTTCACCTATTACTAAATTAAACTTGCTTCATTGGAAAGGCAGCAAGATGTATCCTCATTTCAATGTCTACTGAAATAATACAGGTTGACACCAGGAAACATTAACGCCACTGCATCCTTGCTGCTTTCTCATGTGGAAGTCTGTTTAATGTGAAAACAAGGTGATATCTAATTAGCACACAGGTAAGGAATTAAGAAAATCTTTATTTAAGGGTGAAGATGTTTTCTCACAAAATCGTTGCCCCAATGCATCATTGAAATTCAAGCTGGAAAGATGATTTTAAAATATCACTTGTACATTTTGTATTGCTCTTCTGGTGACAATGTAGTTTGTTTTTGTCAATTACCATTTTAATAATAGGGTAAAGAAAATGAAGTGGATTTTTGAAAGAAAACAATACTGTCAATATACTATTAAAACAAATTAAAATGGTAAAAGTTATTGTACTTTAAGTAAAAATAAAAGACAAAATATCAGTCCCAGTTTTGGATTACTTTAATTAACAAAAAAAAATGCATATAGCAGAGGATAGTTTCAATCTGCCTACCTCTGGGTTATGGGCCCAGCATGCTTCCATTGCAGTACTCTGCTGCACATGTAAGTGCAAGAGATCCTGAAGCACTCACTCATCATGGGAAAGTACCAATGTGTTTCTTCATTGGTTGATGGAAGAAACATCTTACAAAAACTCTCCAGATTATTGACTTTTTAAAGTTTTTCCAGGAAACGTTTTAGATGAATGCTTATTAGCCTTTGTCAGTAAGGACTTTTGCAAAGTGTCTCTGTGGCGCAATCAGTTAGTATGTACGGCTATTTACCATAAGGTTGGTGGTTCAATCCCACCCAGGGACCTAATTTCCCTTGTTATCAGATTTTGGTGATCTTTAAGTAGACAAGTCAAAATTTCAAACCCCCTGTTACGGTGTAGGGTACCTGGCCTTCTCTGATGT